>NC_138769.1:599231821-599369321 GCF_965119305.1 Pelophylax lessonae
GTTAACATTGGGCTGCTGCAAACTTACAACAGGATTTTATTTTATCCATCAATCCCAAATCAATAAAGAGATATAAAATCCACCCCCTGTGGTTCAGTCTGTCTTAAATCTTCCCAAATTATATTTCTAAACGAATAACAGGTTACACAGCTCAGTCACTCTGTTTATTACTGGATCTATTGCCTGTGAAAATTATTTACTGGACTCACCATATATTAAACAATCTGAAGCTAAAAAAAAATGCATTTTAAAATATGGAATTTTGAAGCTCCTTTTAGCCCCACCAAGTAGATTTATGTTGCCCTACTAACAATAAACACATTATAGGGGGTAAGAGATAAAACTGGCTGTATCCTTTCTCATCCACAGAGATAAGTGTGCTTACTAGCAGCCTAGGACTGGGAGCCTGCAGTGTCTCATGTTGCCTGAAATGTGCAGGCCTACCTGAAATTTTACATTCTTCTGCAGCAGTAGATAGGACAGGCAAGCTAAAATAGCTGAAAACCAAAACCTTAAGGGCCTTGTACTGAGGCAAGAGGATCACAGTGGGGTCATTGCTATTTACATTGAAGGGATGCCTTACACAGCTCTGACAAGGCTATAAACATTTGAATTCAATAGCCCAAATGCCATCTCTTCAAAGGCAACATAGCAAAGCAAGGCTTCAATAAAAATTATATACTTCATAGAAATGTACTATGAATCCTTGAATTGAAAAAAAAATTATAAGCCCTGATATAACTCAATTTATAATATAACTATTGTTATAGTTATTATAAAATAGATATTATAAAATAGCCCCTGGTTAATAAGGACAGCACAGCATTGTGACACTATAATTTGCAATAAAGCCAGGCCACTATTATAGAGTACACGGGCTGTTCAGGTGCATAGTGTAAGCTACAAAATGACACGTGTATATTATATTACTTATTGCAGAAAACACTAAAGAGCAAAAAAAAATTAAATAAATACATTTTACAACAGTGGGATTAATTGGTGAAAACAGGTTAAAAAAAAATACACTGCCAGGTTAAACTAAAACACACTTACTGTTTTATTGAACAAAGATACGGTCACATTACACTAGGACTGTTCATAGCATTTTTTTTACAGTGTAGTCTTTACCAAAAATAAAAAAAAAATGATGAAACACAGTAACAACAGCAAAAGGGATCTATCTACCGACTGAGAAACTCTAGTCTTAAATATTGTCACAGAATGGAATTGCCTTGAAATTAGACAGATTCTGGTTTGATGTGCTGCTACTTAGAAGCTGATCACATAATAACAGGATTATTGATAATATTATTATTTTCGTATACAAAAAAAAAAAAAGGAAAATAAATGTCTTCGCCTCTGGGGTTTGTTCTAGCATGGTTAACACTTATTATTTTAAATATTTAAAGGGGAAAAATTGCAAACCCTGTTTTTTTTTTCAACTTTAGGAAAATCATTTAAAATTGAACATCCTACCTCCCCTCAGAAAATAAATTAGGACAAAACTGCCATAAAACAAACAAACAAACAAACATAAAACAACACTTGACAAAAAAAACCTGATCCCATGCACTGTGACATGCATTTAAAGCCTGTTTGATGATTCAAAAGACCTCTTTTTTTTCCAACGCACAAGGAAAAAAACAAAAAACAAAAACGACAAGAACCAAAAAATATATATATTATAATTATTATTAGATTCTATAAATACTCAGTCTTTTGTGTGTAGTTTTTTTGTTTTGTTTATTGGTAGTGTATTTATAACCTTGTAATATCCTCCCGCTGGTCCTGAGCTGAGCTTTGCGTTAGATCCTCGTTGGGTGCAGAATTGGAAGCAATGATGTTGCTGGACGTATTGGAGGAGGCAGAGGATCTGACTTTTGTGTTAGGTAATCTGTGGTCTTTTTTCCATTTCATCCTCCTGTTCTGAAACCAGATCTTGATCTGCCTTTCCGAAAGGCACAAGGAGTGAGCTATTTCAATGCGCCTTCGCCTGGTCAGATATCTGTTATAGTGAAATTCTTTCTCCAGTTCCAAGACTTGCTGTCTGGTATAAGCAGTTCTGGATCTCTTGGGCTCACCCCCAGTGTAATTAGGGTTCACTGAGAAAGAAAGAAGAGAATCAGGAGGACAGCCATGGAAAAGGTGGGGGAAAGAGAAGGAAGACAGGAGAAGAGAGAGAGAGATAGGGAAGGTAAAGGGGGATAGGCAACACAGGGACAGAAAAGGATAGCACAATCCTTGAAGAAAGGCGATCTGCTAAAAAAAAAAAATGCCTTGTAAAATTCCTCCAGTTCTATTAGAAGGGGATCCCTTAGCTCCAAACAGGCTGAATTATTTATGCACCCCTTACAAAGCTATAGGACTTTTTTCCCTCTCTCACACACACACTCCACATACAGAGCAGAATGAAGCACATGGCTGGAGCAGCCCAGACAGGCTTGGCTATAAAATTTATGGTGGGTGTAATTACCCATTCGTAGTCGTAAATCCAGTTCAATTGTGCTAACCCAAAGACTCTTTGAGCTTTAGAAAAAAAAAAAAGGAAAAAAAAAGGAGAGGTTAAGGGAAGAAGAAAAGTTTCCTACCAGTACTGACGTGTATTTTCTTCATCCAGGGGTAGACTATGGGCTGTTTGGTGGCTGTGCTGGTAGGATGCTCAGGATTTGGCTGGTTGCAGGCTGGGGGTGCTGGGGATGGAGTGGCAGAGGTGGTAGTGTTGGTAGGTAGAGATGGGGTTGGAAGGTCACAGATCTGGGCTTTGCCTACAAGGTGGTGGTTGCTCTGAGGTTGCCCATGGACCCTGGTGTGTGTGGCTGGGTTTCCTGGCCCCTGGATGCTGGCACAGCTGTACTGGCGCTCAGGGTAGGCAGTTCTTGGAGGGTACAGTTCCTGGTGATGATGCTGAAATCCAGTGTCCCTGGACCGGCTATAATATTCCGGACTGTGATCTGGGATATAGTTATTTTGCGAATATTCCTCACATGGAGGAAATTTCGGATCGATGTAGTTAGAGTCCATCAAATACGAACTCATGATCATTAATTTCTGGAGTGGAAAATAATTTTTCTCGCTTTGTCGTTTTTCTGCTCCATAAAGCCCTCCTACTAGCTGGCGACCCCGTAAAGTTACTTTCACCATGTGACTCCACTAGCCAATCACAACCCGCATCCTAGTCCCCGGATAAGGAACCAAAAGCTTATTTAAAATGTAATTTTCCCTTTCCATGTTTGTTGTTGTGTTTTCATTTTTGTTTCCTCTAGAGCTGATCCCACACACTGATGGAGCCCTATAGCCTTGTGTGCGCTTTGTATGGCGGCTACGGTGCCATTTACTGGCAAATACACAGAAAGGGAGATATAGAAGTCAATGTGCACATTAAATGGATACTAGAGGTGGGTGGGGAATATTCACCTCCTCCCTCTGTAAGAAAGGCATACACACACAAACATGCACACATACAATAATACATCATCTCCAAATACAAGACCTGGTGCATTTTATTTTATATCCTAAAATGGTGCAGATCCCCTGATCCTGTGTACCTACCATATCGTCCAATTTCTGAGCTCATGGTCATCGCTTCCATCCCAGGAGATCCACAACCGATCCACATTCAGGGTGCCCTGCAATGACAAAGAGAAGAGTCAGAAAAATAGGAATCTCAATTCAAGACCTCTCTATTCAGTGTATTATAGACACGTAGGTATGGGCTTCTACAGCAGACTCCAGTATACATACACATAAATAAATATATAGATAGATAGATATATGGTGGAGATATATATATATATATATATATATATATATATATATATATATATATATATATATATATATAGAGAGAGAGAGAGAGAGAGAGAGAGAGAGAGATAGATAGATAGATAGATAGATAGATAGATAGATAGATAGATAGATAGATAGATAGATAGATAGATAGATAGATAGATAGATAGATAGATAGAGAGTCCAATACATATCGTATGGGTAGGTAGGTAGATAGGTATGATAGAAACTCTCAGCTAATACATGATAAATGGGTGATAGATAGATAGATAGATAGATAGATAGATAGATAGATAGATAGATAGATAGATAGATAGATAGATAGATAGATAGATAGATAGATAGATAGATAGATAGATAGATAGATAGTTCAAAATATATAGAGCTAGAGAGCGAGAAAGAGAGAGTCCAATATATAAAATGGGTAAAATGGGTAGGTAGGTAAATAGGTATAATAGACACTGGTAGATAATGCAAGATAAATGGATGATAGATAGTATATATATATATATATATATATATATATATATATATATATATATATATATATATATATATATATATATATATATAGGTAGGTGGATATCTAGAGCAGGAAGGATAAACACAGGATGACAGTAGGTAACAATAGATAATTCATATATTGTAACCCAACATATATACATATATGTGTGTTTTCCATGTATATGTATGTGTGTGTGTGTGTGTGTCTGTGTGTGTCTGTGTGTGTCTGTGGGTCTGTGGGTCTGTGGGTGTATGTGTGTGTAGGCAGTTGGACAAGTAGTATTGACACAGATAGAAAACATGATAAATAGAAAATAGATAGATAGATAGATAGATAGATAGATAGATAGATAGATAGATAGATGGATGGATGGATGGATGGATGGATGGATAGATAGATAGATAGATAGATAGATAGATAGATAGATAGATAGATAGATAGATAGATAGATAGATAGATAGATAGATAGATGGATGGATGGATGGATGGATGGATGGATGGATGGATGGATGGATGGATGGATGGATAGATAGATAGATAGATAGATAGATAGATAGATAGATAGATAGATAGATAGATAGATAGATAGATAGATAGATAGATAGATAGTTTACAATCCCATCCTACAAAGGGTGCCTGGAGTAAATAAAATCACTTATCTGTGTAAAACTGCCTTCTTTATTCGCATGTGTCCCTCTGCAACAAGAAGGAAGAGGTTAATTCACAACATACAGCAAAGGCATGAGAAAATCTATGAGATTTGGGGAGAAGGACATTCTATCAATGTGGCTGCTGTGATTGTGTTCCCTGGTGGAGTTGGGTTTAGATCACTATGTGGGTGTCTTTCTTATTTGGATGGATGCTGTGACCATTCAGCCAGTTGACCAGCAAAGTTTCTATTGCCTTGTTGCCTGTATCCCCACTCCTGGCTACAGCTAATGCCTCCTAAGCAGGATGGATCATGTCACTCAGTACCTAGTGCAATAACACGGCTGCTGAGGATGGAGGACCTGGTCTGCCAATGCAATTTCCATCCAGAAAGGGGGCCCCATCGTAGTTTTCTTCTTAAGTAGACCAAATGACTGGAGAGGGACTCCTGTTCTGTTTGCACGAAGCATCTATTTCACACATCCTACTTCCAGCAGATAATATAGTGCTTTAAAAAAAAAAACCCTGGGAATTTATGTAAACATTTCCAAGCAAACAGCTATTACAATTAGGTATTTTATCAAGAGCTTAGATTAGGCATTAAAAATGGGAGTGTAGATATCTGATTGCTCCCCTGTTCAGCTTGATAACAATTATAGCATAGAATCATAGCTTGTAGGGCAATGCCATATTTTACTTGATAACAATAAAAGTGACACATAAAGTTAGCTGTTTATGTTTTATTTATTAGACTAAATGTGCCAGCGGTGGTGCAGGCTTTAGGTTCGTTCTAACAGCTTTTATAGGGCAGTAAAAGGCTATAAATCAGCCAGGAGGATTGTACTGGTTGGGACTTGCTCTTTTGCGGTGGCTGTTCAGTCTTTATAGGAAATGTAATAATGTGTTATTTTATGATTATTTAATCTACACCTTTAATCCACTCCTCCCGCCCCCTCCTCTCTCTCTTTCTCTTTCTCTCTCTCTCCCTCTCTTTTTCCACTATCCAAAAGAGGGGAGACTTCCTATGGCTCCTCTGTACTAGTAACCACTTACAATGACTACTGAATGAAGTGGCGCATTAAACATCAGGGATTCCCCACAATTTATTCAAAGTGCGAAAAAAAAATAAAAAAAGTTGTGATCAGAGGTTTGTAGCATCACCCATATACCCCCCTAGAGACGAATCTGTGACTGCTGTCTCCACACAAATTCGATTCTACAGGGTGCATATAAGCGCCTTCTTGGTATCTGCAACTTTGATGAGGGCTTGTTAAATGAATGTGAATTAAAAGTGCCATTATAAAGCCACAATGGTTATAACTTCATCCAGATGTGAAGCAGCATGCTGTTATTATGGCTCTCTGTTTCCTAACTACCCACTGGCTTGTGCTTAGATAAACACTGCTAACTTTCAGGAGGTAATGTGGCTGGATTTACTTCCATCTGCTGGGTGGCTGGGTGTCACAGTCCCAATCAAGACACATTTCTAGTTCCAGTCTTCTGGTGTAGATTTACTAAGGGGGTACTTTTTACTTGTGTTCCCATCAAGGGGCTGATTTACTAAAGCTGTCATTGTTTTTGCCACTTTTCACTTCACATGTCTACATAGGTCCAGTTGCAAATCACGATTTCTTTATCCTAGCAGTAAATGTATTGGGATTAATGTAAATGTAAAAATCACTCCTTTAGTAAACCAACTCCAAACATGCAGTTAAGAGTAAGTGAATCCTTTTGTAACTTCCCTTAAATGCAATGGGTGTTTCAGAGAGCCCGAATGCAATGAATCAAAGTTAAATTATCATTTTAATACCTTGCCCCTGTTCGCAATAAGGTTATATTTATCTCCAAAACACTAATGTATTAAAAACTCTAATATTTTGTTTGTTTTTTAAAATGTATTCCATCACAAAAACAATGCTGAGATCTCACATATACAAGGCCTAACTGATTATTTCAGTAATTTTTTTTTTTTTTGCTAAGCATGCTTTAGCTAACCTTAATCACTTTAACCCAACGACAATGTAACATGGCAGCTCCTCGCCTTTCCTCCCGTTACAATCAGTATTCTAGCATACTAATATATATGTTTATGCTGCTTCTTAGCTCAATCACGGGGCTTTCCTTGCTGTAACAAATATGGCCAGTTCTTGTCAAGCCATTTCTCTTTCCCCAAGCTTCTTTCATTAGTACTGAGCGAGCCTGGCTGTGGGTAAGGTGCAGAACTGGGAGCCACATTAATGTAGAAAGCAGCATTAAAATAACACTGGTGAGCTTTGTATGAAGGAGAATCAGCCCAGCTGTGACGTGCACGGGGAATGTGGGGGCACATGGAGGAAAGAACCCGATTTACTAACACACCAGGATTTAATGGGAGTCTGTTTGTAAACATTTTGGACTGGGTGGCAAAACTTACAAGTAAGATAAAAAAAAAAAAAAAAACTCCCCCTTTTTATCTCTTTCTTTCTTTCTTTCTTTCTTTCTTTCTTTCTTTCTTTCTTTCTTTCTTTCTTTCTTTCTTTCTTTCTTTCTTTCTTTCTTTCTTTCTTTCTTTCTTTTTCTCTATCTGCCTCTCTCTCCTCTCTCTCTCTCGCTCTCACTCTTATACACACATACACACACATTCTTCTTTTTGTCTGTATATTTCTCTCTTTTTCGCTTTCTTACTATTTTACCCTGCCCCATACCCCCACTCTCTTCTCTCTCTCTCTCTCTCTCTCTCTCTCTCTCTATCTCTCTCTCTCTCTCCCTCCCTCTCCCTCTCCCCCCTCTCTCTTTCTTTCTTTCTCACTCTTTCTATTTCTCCCTGCCCCCCCCCCCCATCTCTCTATCTTTCTATTTCTCTCAGCCTCTCTCTCTCTCTCTCTCTCTTTCTTTCTATCTTTCTGTCTGTCTGTCTGTCTGTCTATTTCTCCTTGTCCCTTACTATTTCCCCCTCTCTCTCTCTCCTCTCTCTCTCTCTCTCCTCTCTCTCTCTCTCTCTCTCACTCACTCACTATTTCTCCCTGCCCCTCTCTTTTTTACTCTCTCTCTCTTTTTATCTTTCTGTCTGTCTGTCAATTTCTCTCTGCCCTTTACCCCCCCCCCCCCTCTCTCTCTCTCTCTCTCTTTCTTTCTGTTCATTTCCCTCTGCCTCTCTCATTCTTATTTTTGGTATCTCTTGCTTTCATTCTGTCTCTCTCTTTTGTTTGTTTTTTCTTTATTTTTTTTGTCTCTCTTTCTTGATCTCTTTCTCTCTGTCTCTCTCTTTCCCTTTGTCTCTCCCTTGTTCTCTTTCTCTCTGTCTCTCTCTTTCTCTTTGTCTCTTTCTTGTTCTCCTTCTCATTTTCTCTCCCTTTCTCTTTGCCTCTCTTTCTTGTTCTCTTTCTCTCTTATTCTTTCTTTCTTTCTTTCTTTCTTTCTTTCTTTCTTTTTTCTTTCTTTCTTTCTTTCTTTCTTTCTTTCTTTCTTTCTTTCTTTCTTTCTTTCTTTCTTTCTTTCTTTCTTTCTTTCTTTCTTTCTTTCTTTCTTTCTTTCTTTCTTTCTTTCTTTCTTTCTTTCTTTCTTTCTTTCTTTCTCCCTCTCTCTTACTCTCTCTGTCTCTCTCTAATTTTCTGCTCTGGTCCTCTGGCTTTTTGTTGCTGCATAAAAAGCCTGGAAAATTATGCGGCTGTGGAGTTGGTGAAACATTCTGAGCACAAAGCGTCTTTTTTGACAGTTCCGAAGAAAAATAACAGTCTATTGTCCCCAAGGGTTCATTGAAGGTGCTATTACCATACTGACCGTTTTGGTAACCTGCACCTCACGCAATTAGCAATCTGTGCATGTTAGAAAAATGGACTACAATCTCCTCTTTCTGCTTGGCATAACAGCAAAACCCTGACGTCTCTCCCTCTAATAACAAAACCGAAATTCTCTTATTTTTCTTACTAATGCCAAAAGTCAGATGCAAAGATGCTCATCACTAATCATCGTATGTCTGTGTATCAGAAGCATACGTATATTATATGTTCTATAAAGCTAATTGGCATGGACATTTTACTTTTAAAATTATTATTATTTTTTTATGCTTTCAGATGGGAACTAAGGCCATCTCTACCAAATGTAATAAAGAGGACAGGTTGCTACACCCAGATTTGCAATCATTTGTCTTTTAGATCGTTTGATTTTTCTTCCTTCTCTGAAGAAACAAGAAAAAAATGAGCAAATATTTATTCCCTCCTCCCTAGTAGAAGAAAAAAAGGAAAGAAAAATTAAAAATGCATTTTGTGTTTGTAAGGAGAATGCAAAGATTATTCCACTCCCATAGTGGAATTCAATTTTCTTTAAATCTCGTTTAAAGTGGGCTCTTTTTTTCCCCTCAAAGTGCACGCATTTTAATACTGGTTAGACAGCGTGACCTGAATTTCACCTCTGTTGCTTGACTTCCACCAATAGGTCACTGCCACAGAATATTGATGGTAGAACTCAGTTGAAATCTGTCTCCGCACAAATGGCCTTTAGATCTTATAGCTAGTTCAATAACTAGTTATAATGTAGAAGGGAAAAATGGGAGCCAGAGGCAAAGTAATTTGATGTTTCATTTTTATGCTGAAGAAAAAAAAAAGTTGTTGTGTTTTTCTTTTTTTTTTTTTTTTTTAATGTCCTATTTTCTTAAAAAATAAAAAGAAGCTTTAAAAGCATATGTGTCTGGAATGTGGTTTGAAAGTATACAGCAAATGTATGTGCTGTTAGGTTTGTGGGGTGCACAATGGAGGCACAGTTCATCATGAACTCTGCAAGGCTTCATTTTCATTAGACTGAAACCCAGCTAGCCACTTGCTGGGACACCCTTCTCCTCTTCACATGCCCCTTACATATAGATTGTATCACACAACGAAGGTATGTATGGTAGAGGTAAATTAGGGATCTTTTTAATATGACCTTGGGATGTACATTTTTACAGATAGTTGTTGGGGATTTCACAAAAAAAAAAAAAAAAAAAAAAAAGAAAGAAAAAGGCACTCTGCAAAAAAATACAGATTATATATAAAAAAAAAATCATAATATGGTATGCAATGCATAGCTGATGCTATAAGTCTTTGTGATTACACCATATTATATATGTACTGTTTTTAGTATAGTTATAATTTAAACAATCACAAATGACAAATACTTTCTCCTGTAATGTATGCACATATATGTATGTGTGATAGGCACAAATATGGTATTTATACATGCTTCTGGTATCCTTATTAAATATATAGACATAATTTATTGTTGTTGTTTCAACAACATGTAATTATATATAATAATGATTATAAACAGTATCAGTGTTCTTTTCACTATCCAACAATATGTAATAATGCCACTCAGGCATAGATTAGGACAATGCCCTATGTGTACCTATATGAGACACAAGTAGCCAACTTTTGGTAATGTATTGATTATATTGTTATTTAGATATTGATGTTTGTAAGGATATTTGACATCTGTCAAAAAGTGTTGAGACAGAATGGGGAGTAAGTGAGTTAGATGAGTATTTGACTATGCCAGTAAACATGTGTTTGTGTGTGTGTGTGTGTGTGTGTGTGTGTGTTTGTTGGTGGTGTTGGTGGTGTTGGGTGGTGTTGGGTGGTGGTGGGGGGGGGGGGGGGTGATTTAACCCTGGTACTACTAAAGGGAAGAGATTGGTTCTAGGTTATTGGCAGTAAATTGATGATTTATCTCATCAGGTTTCACTCCAGATATAACAATCTCAATTGTATTTGTGTGTACTTAACCCTGGTACTACTAAAGGGTAGAGATTGGTTCTAGGTTATTGGCAGTCAATTGATGATTTATCTCATCAGGTTTCACTCCAGATATAACAATCTCAATCGTATTTGTGTGTACTTAACCCTGGTACTACTAAAGGGTAGAGATTGGTTCTAGGTTATTTGGCAGTACATTGATGATTTATCTCATCAGGTTTCACTCCAGATATAACAATCTCAATCGTATCTGTGTACTTAACCCTGGTACTACTAAAGAGTAGAGATTGGTTTTAGGTTATTGGCAGTAAATTGATGATTTATCTCATCAGGTTTCACTCCAGATATACCAATCTCAATCGTATCTGTGTACTTAACCCTGGTACTACTAAAGAGTAGAGATTGGTTTTAGGTTATTGGCAGTAAATTGATGATTTATCTCATCAGGTTTCACTCCAGATATAACAATCTCAATCGTATCTGTGTACTTAGGAAACATCATGACTTATCTTTGCTAAAGTGCTACCAGGCTGTAGTGATGAAGGGGTTAATGTCAGAGGGGTTCTCTATAAGAGAAGTGCAGAGTTCCAGCAGGAGGGTGTTTGTGGCAAATGATAAGAAGCGGCGATCAGCCCAATACACAGCGATGACCCCTGTGAATAAACAGCACGGCCATCATACACAATCGATCGTCTCTTAGAGATCACAGATATTACCTCCATAGACTCGCTTAGGGGAACAAAAAAAAAAAAAAGGCGTTTGAAACACAGGTTGCAAACGAGCGGCTTTCTCAGCTCCTATTGACAGATCAGGCAATTGAGAATCAATTTAGTGATAAAGCTATCCTCCCGGGATGTGTATGCAGATAGCAGGCTGAATGTGAGGGCAAATAAAGGTCTGCCAGTTATCATCTGCCTGGAATTGTGCAAGGTGCTGGGGCGGATAAAGGTCCATCACTGTCCATCATTGCTCCACCAGCCTGGCCCAGGACCATGGCACCACTCCTAGCACCACATCACCCCTTTCATCTTCAAGTGGCCAAGTGCCTTGTAGGAGCCTAAATAAACACTCACGCTCGGCTTACATACTTCCCAAACACTGGAAACACTGATTTTCTTTTATCAGTAGCTGGAGGCCACTGATCTCCCCGTGAGGTAAGAGTACAAGATGAAACGTCCTTACACTTTACAATCCTCTGCCCACCTTTTGCCCCCTTTGTAAAAAAAAAAAAAAAGGCAGGAATTCTGCAAGGTGATTTTTAAGATGTACCAAAGAAATACTATTTTCACAATCAGCTCCCTCCTGTTTCTTCATCCATTCCTGGCAGACAGGCCGCTACAAAGTATAATCTAGGCTTCGTCATTACTAAAGGCAATGAGGATCCTGCCTTGTCATGTAGGGGATTTGCCGAAATTTCCAAGGCTCAAAAAAAAAAAAAAACACTTGTTTCATCATTTGACAGGTCATCCGATCATGAGTATAGGCAATATTAGTCGTTTTATGATGCCCTACATCCAGGGTGACACCAACTGAATACAAGGACTGGTGATTAATTTACCTGTAAAATGTAAATATACATTCAGATGCTTCTTTCTTTCTTTCTTTCTTTCTTTCTTTCTTTCTTTCTTTCTTTCTTTCTTTCTTTCTTTCTTTCTTTCTTTCTTTCTTTCTTTCTTTTCTTTCTTTCTTTCTTTCTTTCTTTCTTTCTCATTTCTCATCCTCTTTCTTTCTCATCTCTCACCTCTATCTTATTCATCTCTCAACCTTCCTTTCTTTCTCATCTCTCAACCTCTCTTTCTTTCTTTCTTTCTTTCTTTCTTTCTTTCTTTCTTTCTTTCTTTCTTTCTTTCTTTCTTTCTTTCTTTCTTTCTTTCTTTCTTTCTTTCTTATCTCTTCTTTTCTCCTTTCCTTTCCTTTCCTTTACTTTGCTCGCTCTTTTTTGTGTGAATGTCCAGAAAGTGTAAATGTCCAGATAGGGATTTTTCTATACCAAGAGGATAGCTATGAATCCTTTAGTAAGTCATCCTGCGCTGTATACATGTATACAGCGCAGGGCTAAAAATATAAAAATAATATAAAAATATATAAATATCTATATAAAGAGAGAAAGGGATACAAATGAAAGGGATACAAGGTAAATAAGCAGAGAAAGAAATATATAGAGTGAGAATTGAAAGTGCGTGTGTGGTGAGAGAGAAAGAAAGAAAGAAAGAAAGAAAGAAAGAAAGAAAGAAAGAAAGAAAGAAAGAAAGAAAGAAAGAAAGAAAAATAAAAGAGAGAAAGAAAAAAATAAGAAAGTGCTCTTATTAAAAAAAAATAATAAGATTCTTTTTTTTTTTTTTTAAGAGATGCAATAGAGTCAGAAAAAATTTGTGATAGCTTTATTCTATAACGTATTCCTTAATAAACAACACACTGTCTAAAAATAAATCCTAAACCTTGGAAAGCTGTGTGTTTGGATTGCCTACACTAGTGAAAGAGCTAAGAAGGTACATCACACCTATCAGAAAATAAGAAAACCTAGAGGGAAAAATACCTTCAGATCATAAGATGGTACTGGGAGATAAAGAAGTGTCCTGGAAGATGGAGAGAGCTTGACTGAAGTACAGGGGAACTCTGAACATCAAAAGAGATCAGAGGAGATGGAAGGAGGTGCAGGGAGGTGAGTGAAGATCCTGGGAGATGGACTCAAGTCCTGGGAATTAGAGAAAGGTGCTTGCTGATAAAAGTCTGCAAAAGGTTTAGGTAGACCCATACACGACCCTCAGGAAGTAGTTACTTACTACATTACTTACATATGTATTAAAAAAGCTAGAGAGAGGGGTGCTGACTGTGAAAAGAGCTGCACAATATGTTGCAGCAAGTCACAGACTGAGAGGAATATAAGAGACCGTGGGCATATAGAACCCTATACATGGACTCACCCCTACAACCTTTAAGCTGGCTATACACTATACCAGTGGTTCTCAACTCCAGTCCTCAGGACCCACTAACAGGCCAGATTTTAAGTATTACCTTGGGGAGATGCAGACTAGAATACTGCAATCACTGAGCATTTATATCACATGTGATGTATTTCAGTTTTCTTGCAAACCTGGCCTGTTAGTGGGTCCTGAGGACCGGAGTTGAGAACCACTGCACTATACGATCTGATTGTACAATCTTCTATAAATTTACCAAAACTATGTAAACCTAAACAACCCATTAAATTCGTATCAAACCATGCAATGCACAGATTGTACACTCAGATAGTATGTAGTATAGTGCATGGTCACCTTAACCTGGTAATATTCATAGGCTCAGGTTCTTATCATTTACCCCTAATAATGTAAAACGACTTATTCTATCTACTCCCAATCCCATTAGTAACTGCTCATTGCTTGGGAAGTGAGTATTTGGCCCTGACAATAAAGCTTGTGTGTGTAGGCATTTAGGATATTGTAATGCAGTATATATATATATATATATATATATATATATATATATATATATATATATATATATATATACAAATTGTGCATGAATTGTACAATACTAAAGAAAAAAAGGGGCATACTTTGCATTAGTTTGTGCGGCCATCCATTATAAAGTGAAGTAAAAGGTGAGCTAGAAGACATGTGAGAAGGTCATTTGCCTGGAATGTGGGAGGGGTGGAGGGCTCCCTTAAGTGGCAGTTACGTTCCGTGTTATTGTACTATACAGCCATCAATAAAGCCGTTCCAGGGGCCTCGGTTCTAACGACAGAACGCCTGCTTATGGGTTCATAATTTATGCAAAGATTGAGTGATAGGCACCTATTCCTGATTTATAAGTTGTCAGCTTTTATTTGCTTCTGCTAGAGGGCTGAAATTAGCTTTCAGTCAGAAGAAATATACACACATACATACTGTAATTGCCCAAACATCCTGAGCCAGGAGTCAGCTCTCTGGATGGAAAGGTGCCTTTTGCATGTACAAGTGTGCAGCATATGGGGCTGGAAGTGTCATGTCATGTATATCTGGGTTAACTATTAGACAGATGTTTGATGCTGACATAAAGCGAACAGGCAATGGTTTTGTCCTAGATCTGAGCACACAGCTATTTTCAGCCTTGGATGACTCCCCATTGACACTAATCCAGATTGCCTGTTTGTTGGTGTAATGTCCATATTGTGGAAGATTTGTTTGTACTGGAGAGGTAAGGAAAGGGCACAGGGGGGCTGCTAAGCCTGGCTCCATACGTCGTATATTTACCTCCCCTACTCAGGACAATCAGGCACAATTCACAATAAAGGTGCTGCACACACAACTTGCCTGCCTTGCTAATAGACTGATGAGGACAGACAGGACTTGAAAGAAATGGATCATTTTGTGATGAAAGAAGGTGAAAGAGGCAGATGTGGGAGACAGAAAACTCCCAGGCACCACACTCCATTCCTTTCACACCTTCTGCCTTGTTTGTTTTCTAACCTTTCTGTCCCTTTGTCACCTTTTCTTGCTTTTCATGACAGTCTGAGACTGTTTTTTTCCCTTTACTCCCTTCTCTGATCTATTTTCCATTCACTCATGGGCCATTACACTAGGGGAACCTGTGCAGGATTCAGACTAATGGGGTTGATTTACTAAAGGCAAATAGACTGTTCACTTTGCAAGGGAAGTTGCATTTTTTGCAAAGGAATTTTCCCCAGCTTTTAGTGAATGAGGAGGAAAGCTGCTGACTGCCATCATCCAATCATGGGCAAGCAAAAATGTTGTTGGTGTTGTTTAAATTTCCTAGCATGTGATTTTTTTTGTTTGTTTGTTTTTCGCAAAGTGAAATTTCCCCACAATTGCTAAGCTTTGGGGAAAAATAGCTTGCAAAATGCAACTTCCCTAACAAGGTGCAAAGTCTTTTTGCCTTTAGTTAATCAACCCCATTACTGAATCCTGCACAGGATCCCCTAGTGTAATGGCTCGGAGTAGATGGACAATAGATCAGACAAGGGAGTAAAGGGAAAAACAGGATCAGACAGTCATGAAAACAAGAAAAGGTGACAAACAGACAGAAAGGTTAAAAACGGTTGCAAAATGCAACTTCCCTTTCAAAGTGAACAGCCTATTTGTCTTTAGTAAGTCAATCCCAATAAGCCTGATTTACTAAAGGAGATGAGAATCTTCATTCAAAAAGGGTGAAGATTCATTTCAATGATCTAATCATCTGAAAAGCAAATCCATGTTTATTTTTTGCTCTGCACACGATTGGATAATTAAAGTGAATCTTGACTCTTTTTGATAAAGTTTCTCAACTCCTACAGTGAATCAGCCACATAAAGTTGGGGACAAGTTTTTTTTTTTTCTATTCTGACACAGGAGGGTTGATTTAGTAAAGGCAGAATAGGCTGTTCAATTTGAAGGGAAGTTGCATTTAGCAAGGGAATTAGCCCAGAGCTTAGTAAATGATGTGAAGTTTAACTTTGCAAAAAAATACCCACAATTACCTGCAAGGAAAATAATAAACAGCATTTTTGCTTACACAAGATTGGATGATGGAAGTCAGCAGAGTTTCATCTCTTTTACCAAGCTCTGGAGAAAATTAGCTTGCAAAGTGCAATTTCCCTTGCAGTCGATTTACCTTTAGTAAATCATCCCCAATATATATAAAAATGACAGGTCCAGGGGCAGATTATCTTTCCTTCATCAAGTTTAACAGATGTTTTTAATTAAGTTTGTTTCATTTATTTCTCCTACATTAGTATCTTGTTCTTTTTCCTTTCGAAAGCTGAACTTGAGTGCTTTAAAGTACAATTACTCGTTTTGTGAACTATTGCAAACGGTGTAGATAGTATTTTAGTGATGTGTGGTGTTTGTGGTATTCCTTGCATCAATTTGAGACTGATTCTCATGCCTGACATACCCTTCTGTACAATGTATGTGTATTGTAGGTGTCCTTGGTCCCACTCTGCCTGGCATACCCTTCTGTACAATGTATGTGTATTGTAGATGTCCTTGGTCCCACTCTGCCTGACATACCCTTCTGTACAATGTATGTGTATTGTAGATGCCCTTGGTCCCACTCTGCCTGGCATACCCTTCTGTACAATGTATGTGTATTGTAGATGTCCTTGGTCCCACTCTGCCTGGCATACCCTTCTGTACAATGTATGTGTATTGTAGATGTCCTTGGTCCCACTCTGCCTGGCATACCCTTCTGTACAATGTATGTGTATTGTAGATGTCCTTGGTCCCACTCTGCCTGGCATACCCTTCTGTACAATGTATGTGTATTGTAGATGTCCTTGGTCCCACTCTGGCATGGTGTAGCTTGTGTTTGTAAGGAAGCAGCAGTGTTGTTTTAACACATGTAAGGATCTTCTAGAACTGATCCTTTGTTTTTCATTCTTGCTTTTTTTTTTTTTTTTGAGGCACCCCTGGGAAATGTGTAAGAACAGCTCGGTGGCAAATTAGTGCAATTTACAGTGTAAAGACACCACTGCTTCCTGTGATTAGAGCTGGCTGGGCAGAACACCTACCGGCGTTTATGGCCCCTTTCTCAGTGCTCCCAGCTGGAGGATCTGGCTGCCATAAAATGTCACCATCATGCCTTAACCCTGCAGCTGCTGGAAGAACAGAAGGACCTCAAGATTGGACTTGGATTGAATAGACCTTCTTTTTTTTAACCATTTAATGGTCAACACATCTGCCAATCATCAATACACCCAATTCTTTCCTTACCTAGAGGTGTCCACCCCGAGTCCTTGCACAGAAGGGACCTGCGACAGAAAAAAAGGAACATGTCTGAGAGCACAGATAAACATTGCAGAGCTATAAGATGTATACTATACATGGATGACCATCATTTCATAATCAATTAGTATTGTTTCAGCCTGCAAGAAATAGAAGGAGTTGCTGCTGAGACTGTTCTAGTGAATTACATCCGTATGTTTATTTTATTTTATTTTATTTTATGTTATTTTATTTTATTTGATATACTAGCTGTGCTAACTGTCCATTTTACTCCTGAACTGTCTATTCAAATACAAAATTTTGCATACAACTTTGCTAATGTACCTGTACATCTATGATAAGATGAATAGAAATTGAATTTTCTGTACATTTTAGATTGCTGCTGGAACATACACCGAAATGAATTGCAGTGTTAGCATTTACAAATGGAAATCCTCCATTAGAAAAGGAATAGCTGATTAAAATTGATTTTGTTTAACTTAATAACCGTGTTATCCCCTTAAGGTTTCCAGTGACCTGTTTGAAGCCACCAATAGTAAGGGCATGCCATCTGTGGTTTTCAAGTAATATTTCCAAGCTAGAAGGACAAAACTAAGAATTATCTTTTTTTTTTTTTTACATTGCTTGTAGTGTCTTCAAGAAAGAATAAAAATTGGCTTATTTGATGATTGCGGTATAAATCTGAATGCCAAGTAGAATGGTCGGATACATGCGTCACCGTCTATTTCAATAAAGTGTCGCATGTAATAAGGATCTGCATTTGTGCGCAAGCTGTTCACACCTGCGCAAAGGGGGTTAAACGCAACTGCATCATCAACTCAATCCAAACCAATGCAGAGTGACTGCCCCAGTCAATAAAAGGTCTTCTTTGGTAAACTACACCAATGCATATGTATGAATGAAATGCTGGTGATAGAGTTTTGTCTCAGCGATGTTCGGTAGTGTAATGATTTCTTGTAGCATAAAATAATCATAAATAGTTCTTCCTACAATCACAATAGGATAAGCCTTTGTTGTGTGATATAAGCAGACTCTGTAAACTGTGTAGAATGATTTTGTCGCATTATATAAATAAGGCAGAGGCCTCAGAAGAGAATAGATTGGGATGATGGTATGAAGGTGTAAATACTGAATTATTGGCGATCCTTTAATCAGCGGGAGGAGCTCTGTAAATAGGACGGAGTGGTACAGTGTTTACCTTGTGCCTTTGAAGTGTGTGGGAGAGGCAGGAATAAAGACGGGTGGGGATGAAGGCAAACAGGCTGCCTGCGACACAAAACTATGTGCCTTGGCTGTCTATTACATTGGCAAGTCTGTGATGAAAATACCTAAGCAGGTCAAACCATCACTGATCATACCTTAGGTTAATGACGTCACAGTGATGTAAGATAGGCACCTGCAGATTTAAGCACACACAGCCCGATTAATAATGATCAGAAACTAGGGAGAACGATCTCTATTAGCTGTAAGCAACAGTGACCAGAATACAGTGACGTCCCTGTGACATTTACAGGTGATTAGTGGATTCATATTCCCTTGATGAGTATCACTGGCGACGTCTCTATTATAAACTAACCTTCCTCAGAGGAAGTCCAACATTTGACATCATCTGATTGCAGATGGTGAGTTCCTATGGCAAGGAGAAGTTTTAATAACACTGCTATGTCCATAAAACGCCCACACCTGTGCAGGGATGGAAATGACGTCATAATAAGAAATGCCATGTTCTGCTAGGTGTCAGGTGAGCCAAAAGGAAGCAATCAAATGACAGCAGACAGCTTTTTTCTGGAGCAATTCTAGAATGAAAGGCACCTGAGTGTTTGGGATTATTATCACCCTTTACCACCTTCCATACCGGCCATACATTATACAATTGTCTTGTACAAGTTTCCTTTAGATTTATCAAAACCAAATGACATCAACCAAAACACTTCCAATATGTATGCAACGAGACAGGCCCTTGCACTGCATAGTTAAAGGTAAATCTAAAGGAGATTAAATAAGAAAAATATTTTGCTAGTTTTGGTAACCCGGCCCAAACATTATACAATCCAATTGTGCAATTTTCTTTAGATTTACCAAAAACCATATAATATGAGATCAAACCTAAACAACATGTGTAGCCAATCAGGCAGGCCCTTTGCACTACATAGTTGAAGGTAAATCTATAGGAAAACGCATAGGAAAATTATTTAGCTAGTTTTGGTCAACCTGGCCTTGCATTATTCAATTTTCTGGTACATTTTTCCTTTAGATTTACCAAAAACTATGTAATATGAGGTCAGACCGAAACTGTTTCAATTTGTATGCAATCAGGCAGGCCCTTGTACTACATAGTTGAAGGATTATCCATAGGAAATTGAATAAGACAATTGCTTAGCTAATTTTGATAAACCTGGCCATACATTATACAATCTAACTATACAATTTTCTTTAGATTTTCCAAAAAACATACCATATGAGATCAAACCTAAACACCACCTGTATTCAATCAGGCAGACACTTTGCGCTACATAGTTGAAGGTAAATCTAAAGAAGATTGTACAGAATTTGTACATGAATATTGTATAATGTAGGGCCAGCTTGGAGTGCTGAGGGGTTGGAGCCTTTGTCACATTTGCTGTCTGTGTCCCTTTTGGGGAGATTCACCTCTATTTGTCACCAGGGCTAAAAGGCAAAATCTAACATTATGAGCTGTCATCAGAGCAGAAATAGAGGCATGGAGGCTGATTTACTAAAGAAGTGGAGAATATTGATACAATAACTAAACAACACTTTCAAGTTGTATCCAAACAGGCAGGCCTTTGCACTACACAGTTGAAAGTAAATCTATAGGCAATAGCACAGGAATTGTACAAGAAAAGTGTATAATGCATGGCCAGTTTAAAGGAGATTGTACAGAAATGATATAATCTAAAGCTGCCCATACATTATACAATTTTCTTGTACAGTTTTCCTGGAATGAAAGTCATTTGAGTGTTGGAGATCACTAATATTCTTTACCACCTTTCATAATAAAACCTTTCAGCTAGTTTTAGTAAAGCTGGCCATACATAATACAATTATACAGATTTACCAAAAAACATAATATGAGGTCAAAACTAAACAACACTTTCAAACAGAATCCAATCAGGCAGGCCATTGCATGACATAGTTGAAGGTAAATCTAAAGGAGATTGCACAGAAACTGTACAAGAAAATTGTATAGCCAGCTAAAAGTAGAACTATAGGCAAAACTTTATTTATTTATTTATTTTTTCATTTTGAATAGGGCAAGGGGAAGATATAACCTCTGCCAGACATTTTTACCATCTGTGTCCCATTGTGGAGATTTCCCTTCACTTCCAGTCCCATAGCCAAACAGGAAGTAGGAGGAAATCCTTGCAAATTTAAGAATTTCGTTGCCCCCCCCCCTTTCCCCAGGTCACCAGAACTAATATCCTTTCCATTACTTTTCTGGGAACAACCCACAATTTGGGATTTTCTTTTACTTCCACTTTCAATGATAATGGTAAACAGGGGAAATATAGAGGGTGAGTCTCTCTAATGGGGGCACAGACAGCAATAATAACAGACAGGGGTTCTAATCCCTCTGCAGTCCATCCAAAAGTAAAAAAAAGTATAGCTTTTAGTTATACTTTAATGCTATAGAGCAGTTTTTTTCAACCAGGGTTCCTCTAGAGGTTGCTGGGGGTTCCTTAAGCAATGAGCAGTTTCTGCCTCTCTGATAAGTCCCCACTGACATCATTCATCTTTTTAGCTCTCTGTAAGGGAGTAATTCTTCCCAGTGCCCACAAAGGTAAGGAACTTTCTTCCCACTGACCATCAAACAAACCTATCATGAGTTGTAGATAAAGTAATTTTCAGCAGGGGTTCCCTGAGACTGGAAAGTTTGTTCAAAGGTCCCTCTATGTTAAAAAGGTTGAGAAAGACTGCTATAAACATGGGCAGATTTATAGAGGAGCTTTGGAGAGATTATTCCCTTCCTGTTGTGTCTGCAGGATAGGAACCAAAGGAAAATCCCCTCCAATGGTACAAACACTGCAAAAAAATAAATAAATAAATATAAATATATATATATATATATATATATATATATATATATATATATATATATATATATATATAAATTTATATATATATATATATATATATATATATATATATATATACATATATAAAATAATATATATAAATATTATTTATATATATAATATCTATATAATATTTACCAAAATATACTATAATATGTCAATATTATATTATATATTTACAAATATTATATTATAATATATGTTATAGTATATTAAAAAAAATACTCATTGAAATGTTTATGACTCTGTTACAAATTTTGTTTCCGTTTTATTACATGTTTAAGTTTTGCATTTGTAACTAATAAAGCTTATTATTGTCGAAAAAACAAACAAAAGACAAAATAGCTTGACTTGCGTTTTAACCAAACTTTGTGCTTCCACCCAAACCGATCAATGACAATGGTGTCAATACAAATACCAGGATTCGTTCAGGGTGCCTATGGCTACCCTCCGGGAGTGGAACTACAACACCCAGCGTGCTCTGCTTCCCAGCCATAGGACTGGATCTGCCCTTTAAACTTTAAGACATCTTTACATATTATAAAGCTAACGATTTTTCGTTGTGCCCTCTTATCCGATTCACTTACATCTGGCTAGAAAATATAAGAAAATAATCGCTATCTACAAATCGTTTCCAACAACTGTTGTAGCCCGAGGGGAGCGGCTGCCTTTCCCAAATCATTTGTTCTTTGAAGTTGTTGTGCCTTTCCCCTATCACCCACCAAGAAGTGCCATTCCCTCTAATTGGATGCGCTAATTGTAGGGTGATGGGCCCATTTAATGGGTACATTAAGCAAACAGAACAGAGTGGGGTCGCAGAGTTGTAGTTAAATCTCACCAGCTTTTCCTTTTATTGTAGGTAGGTATAGTAATGTCACATGCAACACCGCCGATTATGACTCCTAAGTTCCCATACAAGTATTTTATCTTCCATGACCATGCAGACTTAGAACATTACATATCTTTTATGGCTGGGGCGCATTTAGGATGGAATTTACAAGCCTGACACTTAGGCAGGACGCCCTGTTTACACTTTTTTTTCAGTATATAATTCCTGGGGTTAATTTGCTCACACACTGCCTGATGTCTTATAATTACACTTTATTCCCTTTCGCTGACAGCCGCAGTTAGCCTGCTGCCTTCTGATTGGCTGAGCGGGATCACGTGCACCCTAGCTACCTTTAAATTCCCTTTAGTACATTAGCACAAGCCTAGGCTGACATCTCCCCTTCTAGGGTATGTGAGGCTTCAGATTTTTTTTGGATAACATCAGTCTAATAGGAAACATGGGATTAACAAGATTTGCAGATGAAGCAATTATGTAAAATATTTATTAAAGGGAGCTGCACACTTTATATTGGTGGTTTTGTATTGCTTTTATTTGTGTTGGAATGTAACGACTGAGTGAGCCTGAGTATAGCAAACTAAACAGGCAGATGGGCATGTGCTGCAGTGCAGACATACTTTGGCATCTGTTACAGAATGGATTTGAAAGTTGTGCAGGAAACTATGGGGGTCATTTACTTGGAGGATCTAGAGCCGGATACATCAAGTCCCCTTTAGGAGGAATTTTATTATTTTGAAACCCCCCTGCACATAACTGGATATCTGAAGTCATCACAGGTTAATTTCACCATAAACATGATTCTTTAGGAAAGACCTGTTCCAATCTTTTAGGTTGGCTTTACAATGGTGCAATGTTAGACATTGCATGTGATTTGCACCTCACTGCTGTGCAGGTCACATGTGATGTCCGTGCGATGCGAATTCAGCCATAGAGATTGTGTCCCGGTTCACATTTGTGCGATGCAGGAACGCTGCGAATATACAGCGTGTTCCCGCATCGCATCCGCACCCCTGGCAGTTCACACTGCCATATGCGATACGCAGGGGGTGTCAATTAAAAGTTAACGACACCCTCAGTTGAGATCGCATATCGCAGTGCGATCTGCAAGTTTGCACAGAATCGGATCGCACTAGTGTATGGCTGAAATTTGCACCGCACAGAGATCGCATATAATTTAGGAGCAGTGCGCTCCGAATTACATGCGATCTCTGTGATCGCACTAATGTGGACAGGCACTGTATGGCTGAATTTGCATCGCATTCACACCAAAATGGTGCAGGACCCATTTTTGGTCCGCACTAGACACCCATGCGATCCGATTGCTGCATCATTGGGCAGTTCGCACTGGGCTCTGTGAACTGATGTGGGGGTGTCATTAACTTTGCAATGACACCCGCAGCGGATCGCAGATGTCAGTGTAAACTACCGGCAGGTGACATGCGATGCAGGAACCTACTCTGGAATCGTGCTGGTTCCGGCATCACATATATGTGAACTGGGACTTAATATCAATGTCACAGCTGTATACAATATTGCAAACCCTCCCCCCACCTCCAGATAAAAGCCTTAGATATTTGAGTGTGGGGTTTCACCAAGAGTAAATTTGAAGCACATGCAAGCTCTAGCTAAATAGCATTTGGGGTTTAGGTGTTTCTATTTATTTATTACAGATATTTATATGGCACTGACAAATGACACAGTGCTTTTACATTGTACATTTACATGAGTCCCTGCTCTCAACGAACTTACAGTCCTAGGTATAAGGTAGTTGTTTTTGCTTTTTTCTTTTATACTCTGTTGCATATCAGCATTGCTGATCTCCTATAGCCTCTTTACAGACAGTTCAGAGGAGATTTACTAAAAAAACTGGAGCACTCTCAGAATCTGGTGCAGCCAATCGGCTTCTAACTTTTACTTGTTCAACTAAGCTTTGACAATAAAACCTGGAAGCTGATTGGTTTCTATGCTGAGCTGCACCACATTTTGCACTCTCCAGTTTTAGTAAATCCCCCCTTCATATCTACATGCATGCACTATAACTATGCCCACTTATTATTTCTAAAGGCAGGCTTCCAACAGATAGCCATACCTACGCACAGCCCCGTGCAGTCTCCGTTGGGAGGATGTTTGACAGAGTGAAAATACAGGAACAGTTGGTAGACAGGGACAAAGCATTGTCACCCCATACCAGAAAGTGCCTGGACAAAGGTTTTCTCAGGTAATAACAGCTCCCAATATACAATTATTGAAAGTAACTTTTGAAATTACCTTCATGTGGAAACTTAGTTATAATTTTAGTGATTGGGTTTACTTTATATTGCTATACCCTAAATGGAAAAAATACAGCCCAGACCCCGTTACAAAATAAGGCATATTCCAGTTTTTAACGTACATTAATAGCCAAAACCTTTTTTTAATTTTGGAAAGAGCAGGGAAGGCCTAAAACCCCTTGTTGGTTTATTTTATGCTGTCTGTGTCCTATAGTGAGATTTCCCTTCACTTTCTGTCTTGGGAATCTCTGCAAGTGAAGGTAAGTCCTCTAGTCTCTTGTACAATTGTCTCCAGAACAAATGTCCCCATTGTAATATTTCCCTTTACTCAACTTAAAAAAAAAAAAACAGGTTTATAATTACCTGCAATTTAGTTGCACAGAGTGGTCCCAAACTTCCTCTTCTGGGGTCCTCCGCTGGTGCTCCTGGCTCCTCCTCAAGACACTTCCTAGTTTGACACCTGTGGGCTCAGTCACAAGCCAATCTGCCTGTGTCCATAGACACAGGCAGCGTGGTTCAGCCCCACCCCAGCTCCCACGTTACTGGATTTGATTGACAGCAACGGGTGCCAATGGGTCCCACTGCCTCAGCAAAGCCTGTTATATTGGGAAGTGGGAGGAGTGAGCCTCTGCAGACTGGCACAGCACTGGATCAAATACAATTTCTGGTAGGTATGGGATGAGGGGGGGGGGGGGTTAGGGGGAGATACTTATACCTAAACATTTTTTACCTTAATCGAAGAAATGCATTAGGGCAAAAATGTTTAGGCTTTAGAACCACTTTAATCCACCCATGCCTACAGACATCCATGATCTAAGACTGACATATCTAGCCCTGTAAAGAAGAAATCAGTATACTTACCGATCCAACTTCGCTGTGGGGGCAGGTGCAGAAGAGGCAATCGACAACGGAAGTCCCATAGTAACTCTATGGGTGACGTCACTTCCCATTCATTTCACAGCCATTGTCGGCCGTGTCCTCTGCAGAGCTTACGCCGCTGCAGACTAGACCAGATCGGCTTCAAAAAAGGTATGTATATCGATTTTTTTCTTTACAGGGTTAGATAGTTTAGTCTTTGATCATGGATGCCTGTAGATGTAGCAATTTTAGTGTTGGGTGGACTTCCCCTTTGACTTCAAAATAATTTCATTTGTGGTCCCAAGCAGGCTAACCCGCTCTGCAATTCAATTTTATCATTTTTCTGAGTTTAAGGACTCTGTCTGCATAATTGAACCCGCTTCCTCTGGTGCAAGGTATAATAGACCAACCAACTGGGGGAGGGGTGGCATTACCTTGGTGGTTCAATTGACAGTAAAATGCTGCAAAGTATGGTGCCAATGTCATTACATCATCTCTGTATCACTGGGGACCACTCAACACCAAAGTGTGTGGGGGGCGGGGTGGCGTTAGTTCCGAGTGGGTCAATTGGGCATCCTGAAGATTTTTGAAAAAGGTAGGTATAAAGAGAGAGGACTGGGAGCCAGGAGGGTATAGTTGTGCTTTAACCTAACCCTAACATATTACCTTATCTTTCTCGTAATCGATAAACCGTAACTATTAAAGTCCACTCAACCATGGCACTGGAGTTTTCTAGTTTTCCCTGTGCCTGCGTGGGTTTCCTCCCAGTACTTCAATTTCCTCCCACACTTCAAAGACATGCCAGTAGGTTAATTTGTTTCTGTCTAAATTGGCCCTAGTATGTGTGTGTATGAATGAAAGGTAGGGACCTTAGATTGAAAGCTCCTTGAGGGCAGGGACTGATGTGAATGTACAATATACAGTATATGGAAAGAGCTGCATAAATTGTCATACCTGTAATAAATATAAGAAAGAAAGAAAGAAAGAAAGAAAGAAAGAAAGAAAGAAAGAAAGAAAGAAAGAAAGAAAGAAAGAAAGAAAGAAAGAAAGAAAGAAAGAAAGAAAGAAAGAAAGAAAGAAAGAAAGAAAGAAAGAAAGAAAGTCACTTATTACCTGTCCATGTAGGGCAAAGTGACAGTATTTCTGTAAAGGAGCCCTCCCATACTCCAGTCCTTATATTCATTTACTATTCCCCTGCTGCACCTTCCTTCTCCAGAGCCATCATCACTACTCTGAACTTATGAATATGGAGAAGCAAGTGACCTCCTCTCCCAACAGGGCCCAGGGCAATGATGTCAATCCTCCCCTGGGTTGTCAGCACCAGTCTTTTCTGTGCCAACTGTTGAGGAAGAAGGAGCCCTGCCGAAATGCTTGTATAAGCATAGGATGGTTGGGGACAAGTAAATGTTAGCACTATATGAATGACTGAGATAAATAATAAATAGCTTGACTGTATATGGAGAGCAAAAAGTTGCACCAGCTATTACAAATACAGTAAAACCTTGGTTTGAGAGTAACTTGGTTTGAGAGCGTTTTGCAAGACAAGCAAATTTTTAAAATAAATTTTGACTTGATAAACAAGCGATGTCTTGATATACAAGTAGCGTCATGTCACAACTGAGTATAAAAGAGAAGAGAGGTGCCTCTAAGTGTAGCAATATGGTTCCATTTAATGAAGGTACAACATCTAGCAACTCACATGGTTAATGATTAAACAGGCACATCTAAGTATGCAGGCAACTGGAGTAAAGAAGTCTACATAGACCATCCCCTGCACCGCCATCAACATCATCCCTTCCACACTGCCCTCCATGAGCGCTTCAAGCCTTGCTTTCAGATCGCTCTACAGCAGGGTAGTCTTCCTGGTCATGACTGCAGACTGACGGCAGTGAGAGCTGGCTGTGCGAAGGATGGTCTTTGTGGATCGCTTTACCCCCAATGCCTGCATTCTTAGATGTGCCTGTTTTAATCATCAACCGTGTGAGTTGCTAAATGTTGAATCTTCATTAAATGTAAACATATTGCTACACTTACACTTAGAGGTTCCTCTCTTCTCTTTTATACTCTGTAGTTCCTGCTGGATTTTGCTTCTAATCCCCTTGTGGAGGCTGCCATTTGTGGATTGACATTTTATGGTTACACAACCTATCACATTGCTATAATCTTTATAAATGGACTATAAACTGAAGGTCTTATGAATAAATGGTTGTGGAACGAATCATCTGATTTTCCATTATTTCTTATGGGGAAATTCGCTTTGATATAAGAGTGCTTTGGATTACAAGCATGTTTCCGGAACGATGTGTGCTCGCAATCCAGGGTTTTACTGTAATCAGACATTAACTCAAGGAACGTTAAAGTTACCTTATTTAACCATGGCTTGTGAACACCAGACATTGTATGATCACCTTTTCATTCCAGCATGGAGATCCAATAGAGGTGGCATGTTGCCAAGACCACCTGAATAATATATGCCAAAGGTTTATCAATTGTTTTCTGTCTATACTTGATCCTTTCCCTGTACACCAGTATGGCAATGAATGTATATTGTTAAAGAGGTTATGGAAAGCCTTAGGGTACCCTTAGACAGCCATATCTCTCATAAATAACAATGTGGGACCCACCTGGTATCAGTGAGACCTCCTGCATGTGATATTTGGATGTGAAATGTGTGTAGTAAATAGATTGCCCACCTTTCTGTGGATAATTTAGAGTGATAAGGATGCAAATATTTTGTGATATTTGGATGTGAAATGTGTGTAGTAAATAGATTGCCCACCTTTCTGTGGATAATTTAGAGTGATAAGGATGCAAACATTTTGGATCTGTGCAAGGGAGCAATACTGTGAATTTCCACACAGTACATTGGAATCAGTTGGAAGTTATCAAATATACTGCAACTGATTGGATGTTCTTCTTCTAATTACCACCCTAACCCTAAAGCTGGCCATACATGGATCAAAATGTGTCTGGCTCAGCATGGACCGGACTAATTTCAATCCCTGTATGTGCTAGCTGGCTGGTCAATCAACTGAGTTGTGTACAACCAGTCTCTCAGGCTTTTCCGAATGATCAGTTCCACTGGTTTTAGCCGGCAACACTGATCAATGTATTCTGCCAGCTCTCTGCTGGTAGAATACAATAGCACCATGGGGAAGATTGCCCTATCCACATAATTTGTGTGGATGGGGGAATTGGATAATTCTTTTTGTTCAAACCATTGGTTAAAAGAAAAAAAAAAAAAGATTAATGTATGGCCTACCTAAAGCCTAAATCCATCAGGAGATTTTGTTCTCTATAGATTAAAGAAGGGAATGTAAAGTGAATTCTAAACAAAGAGTGGGGATTGTTCAGTTAATGAAGTGAATGTTCATTGAGCTCAGTAAACAAGGGAAAGTTCTTTTCTACACTTTATCCCCTTGCTCATGATTGGGTATTAAATGTGAATACGGTTTCATCTTATTTGGTAAGTTTAGTGAACATCCACTTTGCCAAGGGAACAGACACTAATCCTTCAAGTGGAACTTTAGTAAAAATTAAACAAAAGGGTACCAGGCAGGCTTTTTATTGCCAAAGAGACATACTGGGGTTGATTTACAAAAGGTGAATAAGCTGTTAAGATAATTATCACTTTGCCAGGGAATTTTCTCTTAGCTTAGAGAATGTGGTAAAAATGCACTTTGCAAAGAATAGCCAGTCACATAGAAGGAAAATAATAATTAGTATTTTTGCTTGATCGGATGATGGAAGTCAATAGAGCTTCACCTAATTCAACAAGCTAAGGGAAAATTCCCTTGTAAAGTGAACAGTCTATTTGTCTTTAGTAAAACTACCTCACTATGTCATTTCTGCAATCAAGGACTTTTACCTGGCTGTTAGTCTTTTTATTGATCATGCACAGCCCAGTGTACATTCTCACCATATGCCGGGATAAGTGAATCCCTGACACTGCCAATCAAGATGGCAGATCCTAAACCCAGAGGAAGCCAGGGTGAAGATAATGGTACCATCGAGAAAGCTTGCGGACGTCTCATCAACCCTTTTTGAGTTATTACTGCTGTATGTACATTAAACATAGGCGTGAGCAGAGGGTGTGCCAGGTGTGCCTGGGCACACCCTAATCATTCTGTGTGGTTCCGGCTCCCCCTACTGCCTGGGCTCCCCCCCCATGTTGCCCCCCCCCTCCTCCGCAGTGATGCTGGCTTCTCTTCTTCCCTCTCCCCTCTACTGCTGCAAGGGATGTTTCAGGATGGAGAGCAGAGGAAAGAGCTAGTCAATATGTGATTTACAGACCCCTTCCTTTTCTAAATGAACACAGTGAATACACTCACTCACTGTGTTCATTCACAAACGGAAGCGCAGTAAACACAGTTTACTATGCTTCAGTGTGTCTGAGCTTTGGGGTGAAACCCTAATGCAATTGGCTGCGCACACCTATGACCTATGACAAGATTTTATGGCACATTCAAACTTTTACATGTTTCTATATTTTTGTTAATATAATAAATGTAGAATTTTGTACATCAGCCAGTAGAGACAGAGTAGATTAGCCACCACCATTTCTCTCCATCCCTACTAAAGGAAGCAAAGATATCAGCTACACTGGGAATGCATGGTCCATTTACTAAAGGAGTAAAGACTATTCAGTCTTAGTTAAGTGAATGTTCATTTTACAAAGCTAATGCCAATAAAATGAAGCTAAAAAAATTTCATCTCCCTTCTAATTCTGGGCCCCTTACACATAAAAAAATTAACCCGGCCTTTCCCCCTGGCATGTCCACACAGTGTCCTGCCGACATATGGCAACACTCAGAGATTCTAGCCCATCAATTTTTTCGAGATGGTATACTTATAGAGCGTACCTCACTAACAATTAATTTGACTAATGACTCCCTCCCCCTTTGGACATACTTTAAAATTCGCCACTTTCTTTGAGACATTGATCATGACTCTTCAACTTTACGACCACTTACTCCCTTTGAGCATTTATGTTCCCAATCCACTCCCCAACAGCATGTAATCTCCAATATATATACTATGTATTTCTTAGACATTTCCCCTAAGTCCAGGAAGGCATGCGCAACCTGGGAAAGAGAAATGCAACTTGATCTGAGAGAAGATCAATGAGAATGCATATTTACAATTGCTCATAAAGGTTCTTTAAATGTCTCGATCCAAGAAAAGAATTACAAATCCTTGACCTGTTGGTACCAAACCTCAATAATCCTTAACAAGTATAACCCCACTCTGTTCACTAATTCAACCATTCTGGTCACAAGCCTACAAATTAACAACTCTGATTTTTACATACTCTTTAGAGCACATCCCAAGCCAGTTTCTTCTACATCATTCCGACATACCAGTGCACCAATACCGTAAAACCTTGGTTTTACCCCTGATCAATGCAGCCAAAATGTGTATTCCTCTACATTGGGGATCAACCCAGATTCCAACCATCCCTGAATGGCTCAAATTAATTGGTACAATCGCAGAGATGGAAGAATTAATCCTTATTGCCTGAGATTCCCCAGCTAAATTTTCACGTACATGGGCCTGCTGGACTCCCGCACTACCCCACACTAATCAGTTATTGATTCTTACTACAATCCACACCTTGCCCCTTCTTATTACATCTAGACATGAGGCCTCCCACCCCTACCCAAGGGACAAGAGTATGGAAGGACCCCGGTCAACTAAGACCTCACCAAAAACAGGAGGAGCTCCCTTTACAAACCCCCCTCTTTTTTTCTTTTTCTAACCCCCCCCCTTCACACTACTACACTGTCATGTTGGCAATACTAGACCTCTAGCGGAAACCGAGGACAGAACCGCTTCCCTCCATGCCCCCTCCCACCCTTTCCTTCCCACTCCTCCTCCCTGCTCCCCTCTACACTACTGTTTTCCACCCTTCCTTTTTTACCTACCTTAGCCCAATTACTGAACCCTTTTATCGATACTTATTGCTAACCAGCTGCTTCCAGGCGGAACGCTCGGCTGGCGACTTATTTCATACTCTGTTTAAACGTATCATACAAATATTTAAATACCGAAATACGTATACAAAATCTTCCTTGGTTTTTCTCAGCACTAGACAGAAGATTTATGTTATAAATGTTATAGTTATAGTTATTGCATTATATTATTGACACTAGTTTACCTACTGAGGTCCCATGTACCTTACTTTTTACTTGATCTCCTGTTGGATCTTAGGTTTAATAACTACTATGATCTTTAATACCCATAAACATTTACTGCAACAGTCTGATCTGTAATTAAGAATGTCTTTTATGCCTATACCCTTTGTATGATACTACTGTAATTCTGATTACATTTATCAATAAAATATTTTTGAAAAAAAAAAAAGCTTTGTCCATTTCAATATTTTAATAATGTGCATGAATACATTTTTAACAATCTACCTTGCAGATGAATGGGAATTGTGAGTGAACACGGTTTTAGTTAAGCGATCCCTATAGGTTAGCTGACTCATTGGGGTTGATTTACCAAAGGAGTATTAAATATTCACTTAGCTTGGGGAATAAGGTGAGGCTCTGTCCCCTCTGACTACCAATTATGTGCAAGGAAAAAACATCAGGATTTTTGGTAAGCTGTAGTTGGATGTTTGAAAATACACAGTTCTCTTTATTCACCCCTAAACTTAAATTGTGAGAGGAAATAGTCAAACACAACCATTGTGTAGCACTGCAAAGCAGGAAGCAAAACTTCTATAAGTAATAAGCAAATATGGTTACCCCTATGTACAGCTACAGCCAGAAACTATACACAGAAGCAAGGGCTTGAAAACACTAGCAAACACTGATAAGATTATTTACATCAAGCTAATCTACTTTACATGTAATGTATATCTAAAAAGCATAAAAAGACATTTTCTTCCAACAGAATAAGTCTACTCAAAGAGTACTGCTCTCATTGGAGCTCACCTGACATGTATTGTCCACTGGCTGCTCATATCAGTTTAAAACAAATATTGTCCGAGGCTCAGATCATTCCTCATAGAATTACCAATGGCTTTTACATATGGTCAGCTTTACTCTTCTTTTATAAACAAATGCAAATAAAGAATTAAAATCCATAAAAAAGGTAACTAAACAGCACACAACAAGGATAGGAGACATTCAGATCCCTTTATTTTTCTAGAAACCGCCTGTCAGTATATATTTCACTTATTTAAAAAAGTCAGTTAAAAGGTTTTTTTCAGCTAGCCAACTGAATGTAAAAAAACTGAACCGAAATTGGTGTATGCCTGTGAAATAGCAACAAATTTCAGTACGCTATGTTTTCTATAGGTCATCAGGTTAGTGTTACGGAGGAGGTCGTGTGCTAGAATTATTGCTCTCACTCAATCGAGCGTGGCAATATATAACATGTAGTATCACAATCAACATTTTCACATGTAGATGCGTGTGTTTACATTCGTATGTGCGATTTTATGGGGGTGGGGAGCCTAACATTTTTATGGGGGGGGGGATCTTATGTGCTTGCATGTAACTTTATTTTTTTGCAAAAATAATTTTTCTTTGCTTAACATTTTTTTCATCATGTGGGGAGACAAAAAGTCCCCTATGTGATGATTTTTAGGTGACAGGTTCTCTTTAATGGGATATGCAGGGTCTCAATGATCCTGCATGTCCCCTCTGGGCTCCACTGAATGTATTGCAATGCAGATCCCATTGAACTACATTACTTCACAGCTATGCTAGCTGGGGAGAGTGACAGGGTGACTCGGAAGTGACGTTATACACTTTGCTTTCCAGGTTACCAACAAGAAGGGGAGGAGAGTGGATGTATGTCCGCTGTTCTCTCTCCCCTCTACCCGCCAGCACTCGCTGTGCACACATTCTTTCACAACTTTATGCCATACTTATAGGGGTGGGAACTATGTTTGGCCTGCCATTTTTACAAAAATGGGAGAGGGATCTAAACACCTAATTTACCCAAAATAATAAAAAAACATGCATCATTTTCTTTGCTCAATAGCTTATAAATATCAAGAAGGTAACTATAAGTAACTTACAAGGTAGAATGTCATTGAATGTTCACACAGATTACTAATTAACATTGGTATCTTCCCATGGAGGGCACTATTTTACATGTTTTTTGAGAATGTCCATGGCTTGAGGAGTTTCGGGATTCAGTTGAAAAATCAATAAAAGACCCGACAGGTGTGTCTCTGGTGAGGAACCCAGCAGTGTAATTGCCGCATTATAACCATTTACCAATTAAAAAGTATAGGAACTCTTTTCTAAAACAATTTGTAAACAAAGTACCAGCAATGTGGAAGCAAATTGCCCCACTGACAAAATCACAATGGACTGAAAAGGTGAAAGAGTTTCAACGGATGGAAAATCTTACTATGAGCTTGGAAGATCAGGAACTCACGGTTTCTTTATCAAATATAAATATAGGAATGTTTGAGATGCAAAATTCCACCCCCTCAAACAGTGGATGCAGAGAGGGGAAGGGTAGAATTCCCCTATCCCATTCTCCTCAGCATACCCCCTTCTTCCCTACCTTCACAGCCCTCTCTCTACTCTGAATCCATATTTATTTCTTTTGCAAAGTTTTTTTGATAGAATAGATTCTTTCCCCAACTAACTGAAAATTCTATGAAAATTGATACAAGGGAGACACCTGCAGCAGAAATACATATACAATTCAGAGATAAATAGTAGTACATATAATTGTAAAGTTGGTTAGTATACAGTAGTTCCTGATAAGCAGTAAAGGGATCATAACAGTTTGCTGGACTGATACAGTATATTGTAATTATATATATGGTATGGTACAGGGGCGTAACTACAAGGGTTGCAGGGGTTGCAATTGCAACCGGGCCCCATGCTCCAGGGGGCCCGTTCAGCTCCACTGTATACCTGGGGGACTGTAATAAAGGGCCCCGCAACGAGAGTGAAGGGCCCCAGGATCAATGGGAGGAGCCCCAGGCTTGAAGGGAAGGGCCCCGGCCAGGTGTCCGGGGGGCCCTGCATGGTTTCTAGCACCGGGGCCCTGAGGGTTCTAGTTACGCCTCTGGTATGGTATGGTATGGTATGGTATGGTATACCTCAGATGTTTTAGGTGGAAAACAGTAAGAAAGAAAGTGAAGAGACAGTGGGCATTAAAGCGGAACTCCACCCAAAAGGGGAAGCTCTGCTTGTTTGCACCCTCTCTCCTTCCACTACCATATTTGGCACTTTTTGGGGGGAGCGGTTGCCTGTCAAAACCAGTTACTCGATCCCACTTCCAGGTAACATCACTGCACAGCGATTTACGAAATTTCTGACCCCTCCTCCTTCCCCCGGCTTCCTTCCAGGAGACACACAGGTCATCCCAGAAGACAGTGGGGTGTTCAGAAAACATAGTGCGACTTGCGCTTGTGCAGTAGGAAACAGGCTGTGAAGTCACAGGGGTGCGGACATCATGGGATCCCTGGACAGGTAAGTGCCCTTACCTTAAAAGTAAAAGTTTGTAACTGCTGACTTTTAATTTTAATTTTTTTTACAGGCTGGAACTCCTCTTTCAGTACTGTTTAGTGGAAAAAATATACAATAAAATGACAGGACAATTATTTTCTCTAATTTTCTTATCAATAATAGTAAAAAAAATGGCAGGCCACTTTTGAGGTAGAACTAAAAACTATATATTTTTTTTTCATTTCAGATAGATTAAGAGAGGGTTATAACCCTTGTATTTTTTGTATTTATCTGTGTCCATTGGGGAGATTACTTTTCACCTCCTGTACCATAGCCAAAACAGGATGTGAGAGGAAATCCCTCCAAAGTGGGACAAAACCAGGTGCCACTAGGGTCATCAGAACTATTGTCCCCATTGAAAGATTTCTCCTCTTTTCCTGTTCTGGTGACAACCTAAAATCTCGGTGATAATGGTAAACAGGACAAGCAGAGAAGGTGAATCTCCCTAATGGGGACACAAACAGCAATACAAGCCTTACAGATGCTGTTATCCCCATCCACTCTACCCAAAACTAAAAAAAAAAAAAAAAAAATAAAAAGTTTTTTTGGCTTTAGTTATACTTTAACTGTCAGGAACTCTAATAGGATAACAATCTATATATATTGATCTTTTAAATAAATTCTACTGAAATATCTGTGAGATTCCAGGTATCAATGTTAATAGAGACGTAACAACTGGAGGGAAGGTAAAATTATAAGCAAATATGTGTGAAGAACCTTAATTCTTTTACCATCCATCATATGAAAGACCCTGTCCACACACAGCTAAACATAACAGCCAGGGAAATTAAGATCCATTGAAGAGCCTTCTCTGCTTCAAACAAAAATCACATAATTATCTGTCTGACAACGTGAAAGTGCTGAAATTGTTTACATATCTTTCCTGAAAGAACATGCTTCCTTCCTCTTTGACAGCACAGGTCTCTGCATTTTCCTCTCCACTTACATCATATCGTTTGGATATTTCTGAACATGACTCATCACAGCATGGCCAGTTTTTTTATATACAGTATATATATAAGAGTGACAGAGAGCTAATTGCTGTGCTGCTTCTCCTTTCACTGTCCAGTCTCAGGCTGGGGAGGAGCAAAACCTGCAAGTGTTGCTTAACTGCAGCAAAGAAAATGTCTCTTGCCCTACACAACAATGTGTTGTATGGCAGAGCTGCCATCCATCAAGATTCAGTGGACAGGAAAACAAATTCATGGGTGCGTAAAACAGCTCCTTTATATGTACTTCATCTGTGTATTTAGCTGCTTGCCCACAGTTCAGCTTTAAGAAACCCCTTTTACTGGCAGAGTTGTGGTAGAGAGGTCTATAAAGCATTACAAAAGGAATAAATCTAACAATAATGCTGGGCATAGGCATGATGTTAAATCTATTTATATGCATACATTCTACCCTAGCTTTTGGTCCCCCATCCCATTCTTTATTCAAACGGGAATAAATATAGACACATACACCCAGTATCTTAATGGTAGCTATAGAGGGTGGTCAGTTGTTAAATGGTAACCCAACTCTTGTTAAGAGAAAAAAAACCTCTGTTAGTTATATACTGTATGAATTTTAGAAAGCTCCATTGAAGGGTTTAACCTGAAAATGTTCTGCCAAAACTGACAAATGCAATGCAGTATATCCTTAATATTTATTTATTTTATTTTATTTCAGGTTCTTATATAGCGCTGTCAATTTACGCAGCGCTTTACATATACATTGTACATTCACATCAGTCCCTGCCCTCAAGGAGCTTACAATCTAAGGTAATACTAAAGCCCCATGCACAGCGAGCAACTAGCCCTAATGTATGGACCTCTAGCATTTAGCTGCAGATGGAGGGCACAAGTGCACTATCCAGCATCATCCAGCCCCACTCATAGCAGCCTTTCAAACTGTATGAGAGGTTGACAGCTGCTGCGGCTGGACAGGGTGGATGATGCAACTAGCAGTATTTATATTTAGGGCAGTATGTGCTCAGAGACGAATCCTCGAACACAAGAAGTCTAGTGTGCATGGGACCTTAGTAGGTAAGACCATCTGCCTACTAAAGTCACATGATCAGTTCTAGTGTTGTAACAAGAGAAATCTGCTGGGAGAAACAGCGAGCTAATAATTTGCGCAAGTAATTACATTTCTGGAATCGCACACAAACAGTGTAAGGGCCAATGTTGACAAGCTTACAGTAAGTCAAATGCACCTGCAATAAATTCTAAATAAAACGCTATCTGCATGTGTCCATCAACACAAGTCCTTTAAAAGAGGCCCATATGTCCCAATAATTCCATGGTTACAGAAGAAACACTTATTTTAGCTTTTATTGTTTTGGCAATCTTTTCTGGTGGTTGCACTACCACCGCAAAAAAAAGATTCCAGGGCAGCTGGTGTATGTAAATAAACCAGTGAGGCATCCTAAGTGAAGCCATTGACCAAATGAGGTGAACATCCTCTGGTGGCAAGTCAAAGTGTTGCTGGGTCAACATTGTCAGGTGGAAGTTTAGGGGTCTGATGAGAGAACTTATCAAAATCTGGAAGCCTTCTTAGAATAAGGGGGGCCCCAATTGTGATGCTACCACTGGCAAAAAAAAAAAAAAGGGCACAAAGGCCTAGTGCATTACCTTAAAAAAGTTTATTAAAAGTGGTAGTAAACTCCTTTTTTATCTTGTACCTACAGGTAAGCCTATATTAAGGGTTACCTGTAGGTACTGTGAATATCTCCTGAACATCCACCGTTTAGGAGATAATTACTTGCATTTTAGCCAGTGACATCACAGGCGCATGAGTACTGCGCTTTCAATGGACGGCAAACTGTCCATTGGGAGAGCTGTGCCATGTCTGTGACTCCCACCTATGACTGCTGCTATGACATTTTCCTGCAGGGGGAAAGCTTTTTTTTTACATTCACACCTTACTACCGCTCTAAAAAAACTCTAAAAAAACATACTAACAAAAGGTCATATGGCTAAAAGCGTTGAAAATAGTGAAACCCAAGTGCTGGCATTGAGGCCAAGATGTGATAGTCCCATACAGAGACCTAGGCATCACTCAAGCACAGATGCACATTGTGAGGAAGAGGGTTCCTCCCTCGAAACACATCAGAGTAATAAATACATCTACCAAGGACTCAATTAGTCTACAGAGCAATATTTAAAGGTCTTTAAAGAACCATAAAGACCATAACACATTTTTAAGTATTCTGATGCAAAATTATGTAAGGAAATAAAGTCTTCAATAAAATGAGAACAGTGGGGCTGAGGGTGACTATAAACAATCAAGAGGGCTACCTGCCTTCAAATGAACTTGTAAGCCATCATAAACCTTTAAGAGCAAAAGGCCTTTGTTACCAAGGGTTCAACATCCCTGACTTTTTCTGTCCATCTTCTCCTGTTCAATGAAAGAGCCTCAGTAGTAGGTAAATCTGCAAGTATTGGACCAGAAGATAAGTTAGCATGGCCAAAGATGGCCATGAACTGATTGAAGATCAGCTGTTTCCTGTGGAATCAGCTGACATTTGGTCTCTGGGTGACCCTGCTAGTACCACCTGACTTGACAAACCTCAGTTTGACATTTGAAGGAGCTAGGTGGAAAACTGTCGACCAAGCAAATGACTGCAGCCAATCAGCTCTAGTCATTGTTCGGGTATTCAGACAGCTATAAGGGGTGTATTCCTTTATGGCCAGCTTTAGTGTAAAATTGAATAAGTTCTTCTGAGAAAATGTATTCAGTTTGAGAAGGGCACACTAATTAGGTTTTCATCGTTAATAAAGGTACAGGACTTTTTCTTTTAAAAGTTTTAAGTTGCTGCCAAGTTAACTTAAAAGGTTATCCTAATATAGAACAAAATTTAAAAACAATAGAACTATCTTCAGCATTACCTGTTTTAAGTGATGCAGTGATTTAACATCAAAGTGTAAAACCCAAGAACAAAAATGCAATAATCTTAGATGAATAGATAGGTGAATATTACATTTATCGTCCTCAGGTGATGTTGTGGCTGCATTGGATTTCTTTTTTTCCAGGTAATCAAGGTGAACAACCCACTTCTTGTCCCTGGTTGGCTGTACTCATCAAAAAAAAGGAAAACCTACATAGGTGGGGAGGTAATAATGAGTCCATGTCCTATATATACCGTGTCTCCTTTATGGTTCTTGTCTAGTAATCAAAGAAACTCCATACCAAAAAACAATTATTGTATTCACCTGGAGAGTAAAGCTCCGCAGTGATACAAGGAAAGTGGTTAATATAAGGCAAGACAGACTGGTAATAGTAGTATAATGCATGAATTTATTGAAAAATGTACTCATTTGTGTAAAAAAGAGAGTGAGCCAGATCAATTACATTAGTTGCTCTGGTTTAAAAAGTATACACAGTACATCTAAAAGACAGTGTCCCAAGCCAATTGTGAGTGTGATACACACAAATTGGACAACATGTAGCATAAAACGAAAAAGTCACTGTATTGCGTCTAGACGCAGAAGTGTATGTAGAATATGCAAGTCAGCACAGCATAGCTGTACAGTCAGTACCAATATAGTCAGTCTATGCTGTCCACATATTGCACATATCTGTAGGTAGCCTAATATAGAATAATTAAATGGAATTCCTGATACAAATTGTAGTCACTCAGAAGTTTTCCCATGTAATATCATCAAGGAGGGGTCAGTCTCTAGTTGTCAATAATGAATATAAGTATAGTCAATGACATCTCACTATAGCTGTACCCCAGATGATGAATACAAGAGCTTTTATATGGAGAGTGGGAGAAAAGCAAGGTAAGGTGCTGCAGTAGCGGTATCCGACAGTCTTGTACTGTATAGGATAAATATAAGAACCGCTGTAGTAGATAATTGAAACAGTAATGATTGGAGAGCGAGTTGTTCTTACCACACCCTATCCAATATTGGGATATATCCAATTGATATGAGATCCGCCTCGGGTGTCATCGATAGTCCGTCAACTCTAGCTCCTCCAGCTCATTTGTGATATCTCCACAGTTCGTGTTTCCTGATGCATTTGTAAAGTTATGGAATCATGGGTATCTACCTTGTGTGAAGTCCACTGCTCTCTATCAGTCCGCTAGGCATTGGTTTTGTAGGCCCCATATAGTAGTAATGGTACAGCTGATTGACGTCTCTCCGTGAACTATTGATTGTCAATACAGGCTCCAGTATAGGCTCCAACAGCCCAAGTCCGTGACGTGTGAGTGATGTGAACGTGTTTCGCTATGTGCTTGCGTAGCTTCTTCAGGCCTTTCTCCCATTCTCCAAATAATAGCCATTGTATTCATCATCTGGGATACAGCTATGGGGAGATGTCGTTGACTATACTTTTATTCATTATTGACAACTAGAGACTAACCCCCTTGATGATTATACATGGAAAAACTTCTGAGCGACTACAATTTGTATCAGGAATTCCATTCAATTATTCTATATTAGGCTACCTACAGATATGTGCACTATGTGGACAGCATAGACTGACTATATTGGTACTTACTGTACTGCTATGCCGTGCTGACTTGCCTTATCCACATACTCTTCTGTGTCCGGACGCAATACAGTGATCTTTTTGTTTTATGTTATATGTTGTCTGTTTTGTGTGTATCACACTCATAATTGGCTTAAGACAGTGTCTTTTAGATGTACTGTGTATACTTTTTATACTAGAGCAACTGATGTAATTGATCTGGCACACTCCCTTTTTTACACTAACGAGTATATTTTTCAGTAAATTCATGCAATATACTACTATTACAGGTCTGACTTGTCTTATATTAACCACTTTCCTTGTATCACTGGGGAACTTTACTCTCCAGGTGAATACAATAATTGTTTTTTGGCTGTACTCATCCACTGTATCTATGGAGGGAGCCATGGTTGCCTTCCAGGCTGGACTATAAACATCGGTCATTGGCATTTGGTGATCTCCAATATATTAGGGGTGGGTGGTTTAAATTCATGCAATATACTACTATTACAGGTCTGACTTGTCTTATATTAACCACTTTCCTTGTATCACTGGGAGCTTTACTCTCCAGGTTAATACAATAATTGTTTTTTGGCTGTACTCATCCACTGTATCTATGGAGGGTTGCCTTCCAGGCTGGACTATGAACATCAGTCATTGGCATTTGGTGATCTCCAATATATTAGGGGTGGGGGGTTTAGTAGCTTACACAAGAAAGACAAGACTGTTTTGCTTTCTGTTTAGCTCACAGGAAGTGACAAGGACACTGCATTACTGGTTAGATCCACAGATATTTTCTGTATTTTCTGAAAATGCTCTTAGCCTGTAAAAATATCTAATCATCTAATAAATGGTAAGCTGCAATTTATTACATTTTTATTCTTGGGGTTTGTTATCCTTTAGGCAACTGCTACAAAACCCCAAGCAATAATAAGCATCTGTGAGCATTGGATGCATGATACCATAAGTACTGATTTTCCACCATGTTAAAATTCTCTGCAATTATACAGTGATTAATGACTTTTATCTACAAAAAAGCAAACAGTAACTATCATATACATTAACGTTTTCTTTTGGCAACACTGACTGACTGACCCAAAGAGGATAGAAAATCAGCTTAAGTGTAATTATGGTGTTTATGAATGCATTGCATTGACCCTATACAATCCTGTTATTTGGCAAAAAAGACTGCCAAAAATATGTGGATATAAAACAAGTGCAGCGCTAAAAAAGCAAATAAAGTCCAATGAAGAACTTATATAAATTAGGAACAAATGCAGTCCAGTGAAAGGCATAAATGAAAAAATTAATATATAAAAGTGAGTCCCAGGTAAACAAAAAATATTCCTCATGGAAGTGAACCATCCAAAACTTCGTTAGGTGATCAAAGATGAGAATAAATCCCCACACCACCAAAATAGAAATTTAATGCGCTCACTAGAGGTCATGAACCCAAAATACCATACAGCAAATGGGTCACTCAAGCTGGATATTATCCATGGGTCTCCCAAACAGTGGACCACGGTATTTGCCACTCACCAACATTTCTATTTTGTGTGCTGATTACATGGATGTTTGTAAGTGTATATGACCCCCTTGTTCCTAATAAATTTTATGTTAAGCGGTATTACACTATGTTTGTATTGTTTGGCTTACTTCCATATATGTACACCTGACTGGGAGATTGTTTAAGAATATACCGATACGAGTCAGAACATCGGGTTATACAGCCACTGTTTGGGAGACCATTGAAAAATATCAAGCTTGATTTACCCATTTGCTGTATGGTATTTCGGGTCCATAACCTCTGGTGAGCGCATTCAATTTCTATTTTGATGGTGTGGGGATTTCTTCTCATCTTTGATCAATGATCACCTACCTAAGTTTTGGATGGTTCACTTCCATGAGGAATATTTTTTGATCACATGGGACTCACTTTTATATATTAATTTTTTTCACTTATGCCTTTCATCTGATTGCATTTGCTCCTAATTTATATAAGTTCTTCACTGGACTTTATTTGCTTTTTTAGCGCTGCACTTTTGTTTTATTTACACTGTTTTGACAACTATTTGTTGGTTGATGTGCTGGCAGCTTTCTTTTTGTATTTTGTATGTTAGCGCATTATGAATCTATTTTTTCACATCAAAAATGTGTACTGTATATTGATTGCTATTGTACTAAATCTAGACTTAAGTTCCTGGGGTCCCTTAAGCCAAATTCATACAATGAGATTATTGGACTAATGATTGTCTGTTTTCTTTTTTTTTTTTTGCATGCTAGTCTCCATTTTGAAAACGAATAGGTTACTAAAGTACAAAAATTTTCATACAACAGAATAAAAATTTGGACGTGATGTAATGTATTGTATTTTTGGACTAAAACTGTACTGATTAAACAATAATCGTACGATATGGTATTGTATGAGAAAAATTTTCATGTTTGTTCCTTCGGATTAAGTCAAACGAAAGCCGTGTACTAGCGATCAGATCAACGTACGATCGCTTCAAAAGCGGTATTTTTTGTACGATATTCTGATTGTGTGTACTGGGATTTTCTCTGTAGGGTGGCCCAGGTTCATAGATGTACCAACTTGCATTTCCAGTGCACCAAAATCAAAAAACCCGAGGCACTCTGTTATGCAAATATTGACCATAGCTTCAATAGTAAAGCTCTGGTCTGCCTCTTCCTATGCCTTTCTTTTGACCACGTAATGTAAAAGGTGAGTTTATTGGTCAAGAAAAAGGCAAATGCAGGAGGAAACAACCAGAGTTGGATTTGATATTTGCTTAATAGTGTTAGTTTTGAGGATTTTAGGGTGCTCTTAAATGAATCTACCGATTTGAGTAGGCATCTGGATGTATTCAAATCACAAGGCAAAGTTAAGCCAACAGGTTCATGAAAAGTAAAGCAACAGAAGCATAAGCAGATATGTAGTAGGAATAAAATACCTCCTGCTACAAAGTAGTTCAATTGCAATGCAGCGTGAAGCGGTCACAGATCAAGTAACCTCTACTATACTTTTTATTTCATAGTAGGATGGAAAAATTCTCCATATAAACAAAAGTTTATGTTTAAAAAAAAATAAAGATTATAAACAACCATCGTCTTCTCCGGTTGAATTTTATATTGACCACAGTTAGAAATTCCAGCGTGGAACACTATTACACTGAGTCATATGCTGCGAGTTACACCACTGTTTCCAAATCTCAGTGAAGCCATCACAGATCTCCAAACACAGGCTATATCTTATGTGTGACATGACTTTTTTCTAAACATAAGCAGTTGCATCACTACTTGGCTTGATATTTTCAGGCAACCCAAGTGATGTAAATATTGCTTCTAACAATCAGACCACACAACCAATGGAAAAATGTGTAATAGCATGCCTTGTCCTACACATTGCAAAAAAAAAATATATATATATATGGGTAAAACAATGACTGTAAATCATACAATAATGTTTATTGCACTATGCAAAGGGATTCCTGGAAGTGCCCAGCCTGGACGAGGATGCCCCTACATGGCTGGTATTAAGTTGTCCATTTACATGAGAATGCCCTCATGCACATAAACATTTATTTGCTATCTGGAGAGGTTATGTGGTTCTTTGAACATGGCTTAGTGGTTAGCTCTTCTGGCCTGCAACATTAGGGTCCTTGGTTGGAATCCACCCAAGACACTACCTAAGTGGAGTTTGCATATTCTCGCTGTGCTTTCCTAGGTTTCCCCCCCACACTCTAAAACATGCTGGTAGGTTAATTGGCTCCTGTCTAAATTGACCCTGGAATGTATGCATGTGAGGTAGAAACCTTAAATTATACGCTCCTTAAGGTCAGAGACGAATGTGAATGTACAACATGTAAATTGTCTTTGTTATATAAATGCCTGTATTATTCTATTCTATCATGTCTAACATCCATTCTATTTTTTAAGAACACCTTCAATGCGAAGACCAAGAGAGAAGGTGACAGAGAGAGAAAGTAAGGGAGAGAGTAATCTTTTAATAATAGAATTTTTTTTCTAATGACCAACCAAATTCTAATGGCGCCAGTCAGCAATAAGCAAGAAAGCTACCAGCCAATACAAAAGCCACTTTATTGAGAGATTGAGACAGCATTCTGAGAAATCTAACAATAACTATACAGCACAATTTATTAAAGAATATGGTCTGTTTCAGTAGATACACGTTGGGACGTTTGTGGAAGATATATAAAGGACTTATACTTTCTTATCCAAGCAATGCAAAAGAAAAAAGAAAAAAAAGGAAACAACTATTAATTAAATATGTTCATTACTGGATATCATGTTTTGCCTTGAGAAGTCTTTCAAGGAGGAATTAAGAAATAAGCAAAAATGTTATCAGTAGTTATTAATGACAGAGCTGTTAAGATCCCAGAATATAACCCATTACTTGAAATTATTTTCCCATTTTCTAAAGCTTAGGGGACTGCTAATATGGAAATGTTCTAAGCTCCTGTATGTTGTCTGTGCCTCCTATGCTTAAAAGGGAACCTTTACTTTGAACATACTAGGCAAAGTAACAGGTTTTCTTTATTGCAAGCACTTATTCACTGTTCACCTATTTTCCTTTTGCTGTGCTACCTTGCCACACTAATCTTTTATTGGATTCCTTTAAAGTACTTGGTATTGTTTGATAAAAGGAATACATCAAGGCAGATTTACTAAAGTAGTTGAGGATCTGCATTCAAATAATTGTGAATCAAGTAAAAAAGCTAATTGGTAAAAATACATTATATTGCATGGATAATTACAGTAAATATTCACAGAATATATTAGGTGAAGATTCTAAACTCCTAAAATCAGCCCAATGATAAGCTCTCTACATCCACATATTGTATTGATGTGTAATTGAGGATCCATTTACCAGCTCCCAGCCCTCTCACATAGGAGCTTTCTGAGCCCTGAGCAGATTTTGACTTTCAGAAAATCAAATTACACACTAAAATGTCAAGGTGCATTGGTAGACGAAGGTGGAGGAACTACGTGGAGTCATATTTTCAGTATGAAAATGCATTTTAAGCTGAAATCCAATGTTTTCCTTTGTGGTTGGCTCACACCTACTGTATGTGTTGTAGTTTAGTGTATTTTGAAAGGGAAATGATATGGGTCCAATAACACCTACGCTACCACACACAATGTAATAATACCCACAACACAGAGTAAATCAAGCCTTAAAGTATCAAAGTTGATCACAGATATCATATACTCTTGTTAATCTAGAATCTGCCGTGGAAGTAGGAATAAAATAAAAATGGCTGCTATGGGAAGCTGAGATACTTTCGCTCAAGACACCCATGGTGCTCGTTCCTGCAATGATATATTACAGAATGCTGTAACCAGTGGAACTGTCAATCTCTGTTCTCTGTTCATAGAAGTTTTGTTAAATTGCCTTTTTTTTAACTAGCATGCCTTTTTTTTATTTTTAGTTTTTAGTTTTATGGAAGAAAGTTACAAACCAGCCTTACACACTGTCATGGTCATGTTCATACTCCCAACTGCCCTCTTCTAAACCCAAATCTTTTTGTCTGCTTTTCCTCCACAGCTGTTCATTTTAGGACCGATATTACAGATCATGAAAAACATGTATACATGTATACCTAAAACAAATTTATACTGTTATTAAAGTCGACCTATCAGCCAGTAACTTTATAAGCCTGCAAAGACAAATTGCTCATGTCATAGAATTTAGCAAAAATTAAATTTTTCAAAAAAGCAGTAAAACTTGTAATGTACATTATTGTGTTGATTGTCTGCAAACACTAATTTAAAGGAAAAGCTGCACATTTCAAAAGGTATATCAATATCTTATAAATGTGAAGCATCTTTGATATGGGCATCACAAATAATTATGTGATCAAGGATTTGTGCACACTGGTGACGGTGGCGTGCATGGTCCATACTGGTGTATATTAATGCATGAAGAAACATGCTTCTTCCACATGATGGTCAGCCTGTTTTCTTATTCAAAATGATAAAAGAATTAGAGGCTGGCAAAGCATTTAGTCCAAATGCTTTGTTCCCTCCTCCCACCTCATAAATTTGGGAGCTATGCTTATTGGAAAGTTGTATTGTCTACATTTGTGATTGACCTTCATTGAATTTTATAACAATTTATTATCTATTTTTGGGAGTCGAATATAGATATACAATGGATATGCAATGAACGTGACATAAGTCAGTAGTGCTTACATAGCACATATTTATTCTTCTTCACATTATATACATCACGTCACTACACTGGAATGCTACTATGAATAAATACATAACCTGTTGCTATAAAATTCCTTAATGTTCCTGTCATATTGCCAACGACTATTTCACATGTATGTTTGGATAATCAGGTAGTATTACTATGGAGCCAGAAAAAATATAGTCCAGAAAAGCTATTGGGATGTATACAAGGTCAATTTAAAAACAAATCAAACTATACATACACATATATGAAGTATATAAGGGTACTCAATACAGAAGGACATGTATCCTTTCCCAAAGCCGTAGTGAAGGGGGAGAATGCAAACATGCTTTTGAACATACAGTATCAGCGGCTTTCCAACCAACATCTGAAAGGGCTTGGGAAAAAGGAACAACTCTACAAACCATGCCTTAGAGACCTAATAAAAGTTAAAGCATAAAAGCAACTTAGATCATACCTTGCTCTCACCCCTTTACCCTACAGTAATAACAAAATGCATGTGTTCACTCAAATTGCTTTGATATGCCTTGGCATGTGTATAAGACCCTTTGGGCCTGATTTACTAAAGGAAATGAACAATAGCAGGGATAAATCACCATGGTACATTTGCACTAGCTCGCATGAGTGCGTTGATGTATACGCGCATAGCGAACCTAATGCTTGAACTGATCTACAAATCGTACAGTGATGTTAAATGCTTACAGTGCGGTCCTAGCTTGTTGTGCACATTAAACATCCAAATAATGCTGCTTTTGTGCCTTCTTTTCTGATAATGTGCACAATGGTATGAACTTGTCAACAATTTACTTGCAAAAATCCAAACAAACAAAAAAAATAACATGACAGCTTTTTAGCCATCATAATGTGCGTGTGCCAAGCACATTTAGGTATTTATCATTTCAAACTTAATTAATAATATAAACCTGTTCAGAAGCATTATCTTATGAAATTGTGTACATGCACAAAGCTAAAGCAGGCATACAGTATCTACATATGTACATTTTAATACCCTCACCACTTCTTGCTTTTGCTGGTTCTTTTACAGTTTTATTAACAATAGCACACACTTCATCTGATTTTGTATTCACATGGAATGCCTCTGTAAAATTAAGAGTAGTGGTTGTATAGATATATACTTTGTAGAAATATAAATTCACCATAGAATTTAATGGAGATTGCGGTGCTCATGCACAGGACCCTCCAGGGAAGTTTCTATAGAATCTATAAAAATATAAGATGGCGCATACATCCATGAAATGCAAAAAGTGGCTATAAAGAAATCCTCACTGGCCGGCAAACAGCAGACAACCTACACTTCTGGAAACGGACGATGACGTCAGTATTCACTCTTTCCTACGCGTTTCATTACATGTGACGTCATCCGGGGTATGGGCGCCATGCTGCACCATCGCTGTTTATGTACTTCCCGGAAGTGCGAGTTGTCTGCTGTTTGCTGGCCAGCGAGGATTTCTTTTAGGGCCTTTTTTTTTAATTTTATGGATGTAAGTGCAATCTTATATTTTTATCAAAGTTACCTAAAGGTTTTACACTATGTGGAGCATTTTTTCCATGTTCTTGGGGATGAGCCTGTGGGGATGACATGGAGACAATTACTACTGTTCAAACATCTGCCTTCAAAGGGACCCTATGGGAATACTGCAGATAGACCCTGGTCAGGTTATTTGACCATATGCCTGTGAAGCTGATAAGCCTCCATTTTTTCCACATTGAAGTGGTGGTGTCACGTCCTGGATTTTACAGTGATGATGGATGTTCACTATACCCATGGGATTCTTTAATTATATATATATAGAGGACTCAACAAAATTACACTTGGACTTTATTTAGATTGTTTATTTTTTGAGCACATTGTTTATGATTTTCATATCAATATTTTTATTTTTAGTTGTTTTTTCACTATTTTTGTAGCATAAACAACAATGTGGTTTTTATCTTCCCCCCCCCCCCCCCCCGACACCAGAGATGGGAAACTAATTTGCCCACTGACGCCAATGATGTAATTTTTTTTATTCCCATTGACCGCCAAGCCTATGACATTGTTTACCCCCACCAATGCCAAGGCATTTTCTACTCCCACTGGCTATAGTCCGCCCCTCTACATTTTGAAGGGAAAAACATGGAATCTCATGAGTGGGGGCTAACTGCCTAGTGTGCATGTGGCCTCAAAGTATAACTGAAGGCAAAATATTTTTTTCAGTTTTGGATAGAGGGGAGATGAATTAGAACACCTGTCAGTTGTTATTGATGTATGTATCCCTATTAGGGAGATTCACCCTCTCTATGTGTCCTGTTTACCATTATAATTGACATTTAAAGTAAAAGAAAATCCCAAATTTTTGGTTGTTCCCAGGAAAAGTAATAGAGAGGAAATCTTCCAATGGGGACATTAGTTCTGGTGACCTTCCCTTAATTTTCAGGAATTTTCACCCCTATGTGAAAATGTCCAAATTGGGCCAAATTTGCAATTTTTTGTCCCCGGTGTCATGTGACTCATTAGTGTTACAAGGTCTCAGGTGTTGATGGGGAGCAGGTGTGTTAAATTTGGTGTTATCGCTCTCAATCTCTCATACTGATCACTGGAAGTTCAACATGGCACCTCATGGCAAAGAACTCTCTGAGGATCTGAAAAAAAGAATTGTTGCTCCACATAAAGATGACCTAGGCTATAAGAAGATTGCCTGAAACTGAGCTGCAGCACGGTGCCAAGACCATACAGCGGTTTAACAGGACAGGTTCCACTCAGAACATGCCTCGCCATGGTTGACCAAAGAAGTTGAGTGCACATGCTCAGGGTCATAGACGTAAGAGTGCTGCCAGAATTGCTACAGAGGTTGAAGGGGTGGGTGGTCAGCCTGTCAGTGCTCAGACCACACGCGGCACACTGCACCAAATTGGTCTGCATGGCTGTCGTCCAAAAAGGTAACCTCTTCTAAAGGTGATGTACAAGAAAGCCTGAAAAACAGATTGTTGAAGACAATCAGACTAAGGACATGGATTACTGGAACCATGTCCTGTGGTCTGATGAGACCAAGATAAACTTATTGGGTTCAGATGACGTTAAGCATGTGTGGCGGCAACCAGGTGTTAATCATGGTGGTGGGAGTGTCATGGTCTGGGGCTGCATGAGTGCTGAAAGCACTGGGGAGCTACAGAACATTGGGGGAACCATGAATGGCAACATGTACTGTGACATACTGAAGCAGAGCATGATCCCCTCCTTTCGAAGACTGGGCCACAGAGCAATATTCCAACATGATAACGACCCCAAACACACCTCCAAGATGACCACTGCCTTGCTAAAGAAGCTGAGGGTAAAGGTGATGGACTGGCCAAGCATGTATCCAGAGCTAAACACTATTGAGCATCTGTGGGGCATCCTCAAACTGAACATGGAGGAGTACAAGGTCTCTAACATCCACCAGCTCTGTGATGTCATCATGGAGGAGTGGAAGAGGGCTCCAGTGGCAACCTGTGAAGCTCTGGTGAACTCCATGGCCAAGAGGGTTAAGGCAGTGCTGGAAAATGTTTGTGGCCACACAAAATAATGACACTTTGGGCAAATTTGGACATTTTGACTTAGGGGTGTACTCACTTTTGTTGCCAGTGGTTTAGACATTATTGGCTGTGTGTTGAGTTATTTTAAGGGGACAGCAAATTTACACTGTTATACAAGCTGTACACTTACTACTTTACATTGTAGCAAAGTGTAATTTCTTCAGTGTTGTCACATGAAAAGTTATAATAAAATATTTACAAAAATGTGAGGGGTGTACTAACTTTTGTGAGATACTGTACATAAAGTGCAGTGACAAAAATGTGAAGAGTGAATAAAAAATAAATAAAACAGTACCAATGTGTGCACAATGATTAGGCCCTGTGGCAAAATCTGCCCTGGTCCCAACTCAACCAAAAGGCCTGGCCCATTAGCTGTAGTGAAGAAAATAGCTTAAGTGTTGTGGCCTACTGCTGTTTCACTCAGTGGAGTCCCATACCAATAGTGCCACTCTGGCACCCCCATGATGCCACTCCCTGGGGGCTTGTGACACCGTGGGCCCTCCCAGCCCTAAGCCAGTCCAGGTAGCATAGTTCAAATCAGGTTGTATTGGGCCTCTTGGAACCCTCCACACCATGAAAATACTCCCAACCTCCACCTTACCCTGGGGATGCTTCAGTCATTTTCTTTCCCATGGGAAGAGCCAACCATCCCAGCCTCAAGGTAAGAATGATGGTGGAACACCCCTACTGGACACTGATGAGAACAGATACTACACTTGATCTTAGCAAAAAGGTTGAGAAGTGAGAATACGTCTCGTACACATACAGAACATGAACCTGACAAATACCTTTTCCAGGGTTAGTGTTTTGTTATTAATGTTGGATAAGTGCAGCAACTACGTGTTGATCTTGCCAAAAACCATGTTAGCTGAGAACTTTCTGTGCTCCCTGCCTGTGCACAAGAAGAGGTTATGGAGATAGGGAGCTGTGTTCTTTGTAATCCTTTAAAAAAGTATGCAGGGCCGACACTGCGTATTTAGAAATTCAGAGCTGTGTTGTCATGTCAAAGAGGAAGGTAGGAACATATTTCTGGCACATCAACAGTTATTTTTCTGTACTTATGGCAAAAATAAAAGTGATAAAACATGGAAAATGTGCATGCATTCCAGAGATGTACGATTTTTTGTTTCGCCTCCAGATCATGAGACATTTATAATAGTAGAGAATATACTCTGGAATAAAAGGTGCACTGAACTAAAGCCTTGACATAAAGGCAAATTTACTTTGAAACCTAACATTCTTAACTTTGTAAATGTACTGTTTTGGGCGATTTGTAGAAAATCATACCTTGTCTTTTCAAGAAACAGAAAGTTAAACTCCGGGAAGATATAAAAGGCACAAATAATGCAGCTCTGTATTCGTTACTACAGCATTCAGTTATTTTTTTTAAAACACAAGCAATGTGAGTGCTTGAACTTGACCTGGTAGCCTCTTACAATCCCTGTACAACGGAGATTAGACAGGGACAGGAAAAAAACAGCACAGGCATTCAGTCAGTTGTACTGCAAGAAGTGCAAGATGCATACTGATAAAATGAGAGAGCAGAGTGAGAAAGAGTCTGCTGCTTCTCTTTTCACTGTTCAGTCACAGGCTGGGGGAAGGACAAGACCTGTAACTGTTAGTGAACTGCAGCAGAAAAAAAACAGGTCATCATGGAGCTACCTGCTAGCTCTCCTATTTTATGGTGGTGATAGCAGCTAAAAAACAGCGGACATTCTGCCTGTGTGTATGTCGGAGGCGAGCGGGGAGGGGGGGAATCTGGTGAACTGCCCATCAGCAGTGCCTCAAGGGAGGTGCCAGCCCGGTAAAGGCAATACTAATAACTGTCTAATAAGCAAGGTTGACCCCTATCCACCCAGGAGACTGTAGAGCATAAGCCAACCGATGGAGCAACACTATGTTGATGTGGAGACCCCACCCATAATCCTGTTTGTGACTAAGTGAAGGGGAGCCAGGCGGGGAACATCCAGCCATGGGCCCCATATATGGTCAAACTTCAGAGCAGACCCTCTATGTCCAGACTACACTTCAGACTTCTGTGGAGCAGTGTTAATTTTGTCGACTACAACATTTTCGTCGACTATATTAATACTAATTTAGTCGACTAAAATATGACTAAAACTAAAACAATTGAGATTACTAAAATACGACTAAAACTAAAATGGCATTTTAGTCAAAAGACTAAAACACGACTAAAACTTAAATGGCAGATGTAGGGGGCATCTACTGCTAAAAGAAAAGAAAATTAAGAAAAAGGCTTTTCTTATTTTTTTTTTTTTAATATTTATTGTTGGTAATATATTCAGGTAATATGTGCAATGGCATTACAGTCAATAGAGTTTACAGTTTTTGTTTTTTTTATATTTTCAAGTTGTACTTCTGCTTGGCAAAAAGCAATACATTGGTTTATGAAACTTGGTTTTATTTATAAAGATGTTATATATCTCAATGGCTAAATCTGTGTCTGTAGTGCATGTTCAACCCTTAATACTAGAAATAATATTATTTTATTAGATTTTTACTTCAGGATTATATGAGTTTAGCAAATCTAAAGGAATTCTTAAATAATGCATTAAAATGTAACTATACCCATTACATTTTTGACAACTAAAATGTACTGGAGATTTTAGTAGACTAAAATACGACTAAAACTAAAACAACTCAGATGACTAAAATACGACTAAAACTAAAATGGCATTTTAGTCAAAAGACTATAACTAAAACTAAATCGAAATTTAAAGTCAAAATTAACACTTCTGTGAAGTGGTCAGTTCTAGGAATAGGTCTTCTGGTTTCAGGAGACGATGAAGCTTTGTTTCTGAGAACATTATTTGAAGCCATGCACTTGCTGCAAGTGCAGTGATGCATTTAAGTAGTGCCTCTGCTGGTGGAATAGTGATAATCTGATCGATTTTTTTCATTGTGCCTTTGTGGAAGTTATGAAGCAGCAGAAACAGATGTCAGTAAAACTGGATTTATCCAAAGAAACACAAAGCAAGTCAAACATAGCCTCAGAGCGGTCATTCACACAGCAAAATTAAGATACATAGAATTCTGCAGTTTTGGGGTTCATCAGATACAGGGGAATAGAGCTAATCTAAACAATCCCTTAGTACATTATTAAAGTAGAACTTAAAGAAGTAATATTTTTTACATTAATGCATCCTATGCATTAAGGCAAAAAATGTTTAGGCATATGTATTGCCCGCTCACCTCTTTTTTACTTATCTGAGCCCTCATTTGATCCAGCGCTGTGACTGTCTGCAGCACTTCTCTCCCCTCACTTCCTTGTCTTACAGGTTGTGTTGAGGCAGCGGGAGCCATTGGCTTCCATTGTTGTCAATCAAAGCAAGTGGGGGATGGGTCAGAGTCCCACTGTCTGTGTATATAGACACAGGCAGCGAGGCTTGGGAGCAAGCCCACACAAGTGCCCTCAGAGAAAGTGACTCTCTCTGGGGGCACTCGCCGAAGAGGAGTACTGGCAGGGGACCCAAGAAGAGGAGGTTCAGGGCCGCTCTGTACAATTCCATTGCCTAGACTTGCTAAGTTTGGGTATTCAGTAGGAATCTGCAGATTTTCGAACTGTGGAGCTATTAGAAGGCCTTTCACCTTACAGGGACATTGGAGAGACTTTATGATTTTAGCCCAGCTACACTGCTTTAGTTAGCTTTAGAAGCTCCCAGACTGATTTTGCTGCCTAATGTCGCTGTACTGCAGAAAAGGTTAGTATTGCCCTTTGTTCCTCTTTAACCCCGAGCTTTTTAACCTACTCCAAACTCGCAGAAGGACTTTAAAGGTACATTCCAGTCAAAACTGAAGTTTAAGGCATTCCCTCCCACTCCCTCCTACCTATGCTGCATAACCTGTACGAAAAAGATCTCTATATTTACCTTTTTTATTCTGGTCTGGTCATGGGATCCCACAACTCTGTCTCCCCTGTGGAAGGAGGAACTCAACAACGGATGTGAATTCCCGGAGCCGTGATGTCATGCATAGGCCCTCTCGGCCAAGTCACGGTTAGAACTTTTTCCTCTCCCCTGCAGCAGCCACTCACTGACACATGGGAACCACAGCTACAGAATCATGTAACCAGACCAGAGCAGAATAAAAATAGGTGAGTACATAGATCTTGTTTATTCAGGTTATGCTGGCCATACACTATACAAAAAATCGTTCAAACTCATTTTCGAAAAACGAACACTTGGCTGTGAGAGCGAACCAGTGTTAATTTTGTTGACTAAAACGTTTTCGTCGACTAAATTAACACAATTTTAGTCTACTAAAATACGACTAAAACTAAAACAATTCAGATGACTAAAATACGACTAAGGTTAGAATAATTTAGTATGTGCGCTCCTAGGTCGCAGGATGTCTAGGCGCACAAAAAGGAGGGTTACTTAAGGGTGCCACATCCTAATTTACAAAGTGAAGAAAGTGGAGGGAAGAGATTGGACTTTATAGGCACCAATATTAAAATTGTATATTCTTTATTAGAAAATTCACAAAAGCACATTGATAACAAAACGCAAAAGAAGAGACATATGAAAAGGACAACATATCATATACAACAATTATTACAATAAGGCGGCAAAGCCTCAAAACGGTTGTGCAAATCGCATAGCCTATCAAGTATTGATTATTGTGCCCCCCCGGATGGCGGTATCCCCATCCGGGGGGGCATACACACGGTCGCTGTAGCGGTAGCATACACAGCCTGAACACACCTGGGTCTTAGGCACATGAGGTTATTCACCTCACCTACCCGTGTTTTGGGTTTGTAGGCCGGGGCTTTCTCTCCATTCGGCCGCCACATACTACCTCCTTTTGGGACCAAACTTTCATGATAACAAGCCCCTACCTTGTTCCCCATTCGGCCACCACATACTACCTCCTTTTGGGACCAAACTTTCATGATAACAAGCCCCTACCTTGTTCCGTACCCATGTTATTCGAAGTTCCTTGTCTCATGTTAGGTCTGGTAATCCTACCAGGCTTTTTGCTCCAACTACAGCGCACCGATCCCCCTCGTTATTTCTTCTAGCCTTTAAGGCTTGATTTATCATAAGGTTCTCTCACCTGAAATATCTCTCTCAGATGTTTGCTCTCATCATATGCTCCAGAAGAAGCTTACTAGGTTAAGCGAAACATGTAGGGCAGCTGGGATTCAACCTAAACATCTGTATCTACTATGTACAGACGACCCTTTGGAGACGGCCATCCCTTCTCCAGGGCCGCCTCATGAACACAGGTCATCCTTGTATCGCTTGTGATTGTTGTACCAATAATCAATACTTGATAGGCTATGTGATTTGCACAACCGTTTTGAGGCTTTGCCGCCTTATTGTAATAATTGTTGTATATGATATGTTGTCCTTTTCATATGTCTCTTCTTTTGCGTTTTGTTATCAATGTGCTTTTGTGAATTTTCTAATAAAGAATATACAATTTTAATATTGGTGCCTATAAAGTCCAATCTCTTCCCTCCACTTTCTTCACTTTCTAAAATACGACTAAAACTAAAATGGCATTTTAGTCTTAAGACTAAAATACGACTAAAACTAAAATGGCATTTTAGTCAAAAGACTATAACTAAAACTAAATCGAAATTTGCTGCCAAAATTAACACTGGTGCATGTTCAAAGCTTAATACCATAAATAATAACATATTAGATTTTTCACTCCAGGACCAGCAGTAGTATATAATGAGTTTGGAAATTGTAGAGAAATGCTTAAATAATGCATTACAAATTACAATTGAAATACACCCATTCGATTATAGATGACTAAAATGAGTTTTAGTTGACTAGAATGTAGGATGTTTTAGTCGACTAAAATGTAGGACGTTTTAGTCGACTAAAATGTACTGGAGTTTTAGTCGACTAAATACGACTAAAACTAAAACACTTGCAGAAGACTAAAATGGGACTAAAACTAAAATGCCATTTTAGTCCTAAGACTAAGACTAAAACTGAATTGAAATTTGCTGCCAAAATTAACACTGGAGCAAACCATAGTGCCATCATGTAATGACCAATAGATCGTTCAATAGACATAAATTAATTTGTTTTTTTGACAATTTTTTCACATATACTTTTGGAGGAGAAACACATTAACCTTTCAATTTATCGTTTGTTCGGCAGAAAATTTCCAAACTTGTCCTTTGTTTTTTTGGCTCAAAAACGTCACAACCGATTACCGATTCGTGCCCATTAACTGGCTGAAAAATGAAAGAACTGTCCAAATGAACTAATTTCGGCCAATTTTTCGTATAGTGTGTGGCTAGCATTAGACAGGATAGGTAGGAGGAGGGGAAAGGGAACAATTTTAAGAATCATTAGCGTTAGCTTTTTCTTCCACTTTAAGCCTAGTGATCCATACAGGAAGCACAGCCTACCTGCTCAATCTGTGCCAGATTTAGACCGGGGGGGGGGGGGGGGGCTGGGACACTTCAAACTCAGGGGCCCCTCACTATAGAAATGAAATTATTTAACAAATAATAAAGTGAGCCAAATTGAATGATAAACCTCATTTGTTCTAAAAAAAAAAAAAAAATGTAAGTTAAGGTTCCGAAGAAGGCACTTGTCTAATATTTTCTCAATTTTATTGACTGTAAGAATACACATTATACAAGTTATTGGAACCGGCAAATCATACATCACAGTTATGCATCACACTACAATATTTACAAAAAGTCTTTCTTCCTATATTTAGCATCTACAAAATCTTTAGCTAACTCATCAAACTGTATCATCTTGAGGACACGGCTCTCGACAGCCACTAGGCACAGAGCACTTAGTCTTTCATCGGTCATAGTGGTTCTCAGATAATTCATTATCAGTGCCAATTTGCTGAATGACCTTTTTCCTGAACTGAACTGAAGAGCTACAGTAACACCTGGAAAGGCATCAGCAAGCTCTTACTCATGTAATAAAACTGCCTGTTGAGCTGGAGTAAGACATGACCAGAGCTTGGTAAAGGCAGCAAAATGGACAATTTCCTCAACGAACACACTACTGAAGTCTTGAGGGCAAATAGGTTTTGTTTTTTTATAAAGGAAGTCTGGGGCCCCCTCTAATGGGGGGGGGGGCAATTGCCCATTTACCCCCTTATTAATCAGGCACTGTGCTCACTGGTTCAATTTTTCATTCAGGTATTACTCTCTTTTGTCTGTAACTTGTGATCCTGGAACTCGCCTGCTTGTGATGCTGGAACACCAGCCCTCTAACAAATATTATAAAATGCTTGCATAAAGTCCTTTTCATAAACATCTAACTCAAAAGTATGAAAGTAATTGGTGATGCAGGAAGCAGAGAAAGTTGCGCTGCAAAGGCTAAATTCTTTCTCTCCTTCTACTTAGCCTGTTACAAAGTCTTTGAAATCGTGAGTGGAGAACTCAGATGAAAGTAGATTTAAAGTGATATTAAAGGCATTTTCATTAAAAAATAAATAAAAAAAAACTGTCTGCTCTGTCTTCTTATAAGTGCCCCTCGGCAAGCATTGTTCTGAGGGGGCACCCGTGAGGCTCACTCAAATGTCAGACTTTGTGCCTCCATAGACACACACAGTGCAGCTTGGCCATATCCCCCCCACTTCCTCCTCAAAGGAGTTTGACTGAAAGCAGCAGGAACCAATGGCTTCAGCTGCTCTCAGTTTAACCTGTGAGACTAGGAAACGAGAGCAACAATGCTGCAGCCAGGGACAGTGTTTTGGTGCGTGAGAGCACTCCGGTAAGTGTTTAGGGATGTTGGTGGACAGGTATTGAAATGTTTTTTACCTTAATGTAGAGATTGCATAAAGGTTAAAAACACTTTTAAGTTTAGAACCACTTTAAACCATAACTGGGTGACATAAAGTAGCCTTTTTTAAATACTTTCTTTTTATAGGTACTCGTTCAAGCTTTGGCCGGAAATAGCTCTGGAAAGTGACAAGAGAGGACCATGCCCGCATATGTCAGCACAGCTGCTTGTTGTCTCAACTAGGGACACATATGACAGGTGATAATGCAAGGATACAACTGAAAGATAATTCTTATCCTATACAGGTGTTGGTGAATGTCCCAGAAAAACAGTGTGAGATTGGGGACTTACATCTGCTTCCACGCAGATGTCAAATTGGGAGCAGCAGTGGTGTATTTACAACTGCTGCGTCCCAATAGAAATGAAAAGGACAGCCTGCACAGGGGTGCGGGGAGCACCTGCACATCCCCGTACAGGCAAACATGGCCCTCATGTGGGTATACACTTAAGTAGGCCCGTGTGAAGGAGACCTTTGGATTTAGATCTAATTTAAGGTAAACTGAGGAAGCCTTTTGATTTTAACATACTACACTGGTTATTTGATAGACTTAGTGGCTCACGGATTGTAACAACCTCTTGCCTGGAACTGCACTTAAAGCGGAGTTCCGGCCTCGGGGGTCAAATTTAGATAAAATACCCCCGGGACAGTCAGGGCTAATACATTCCACAATGGATAGCCTCTGAATTGTCCCGGGTCGCACTTACCTGTAAGAAGAAATACTTACCTTGAAAGTTCTTCTCCAGCGCTGCCATCTCAGGCATGGGCAGCTGAAGCCAGAGTGTCCTCTTCTGCGGCCTCTTCGGTGACGTCAGAGGCCATGCTCGTCACTTCCGGTGCAAGCGCGGCATCCCTGCACAGCTTCTGGGCATGCCCAGAAGCTGTTTAGCAGGGAATGCCACGCCTGCACCGGAAGTGATGAGCGGGGCCGGTGCAGGTGCATTGACTCCTGGGAGCGATGACGTTCAGCTCCCAGGAGTCATTGCAAACTGGAAGAGATGGCGCGGGCCGCGGCCGCAGGGGGAGGAAGTGGAAGGAAGGGGAGTATATTTTCTTCAATATCAAGGTAAGTGATCAAAAAAAAAAAAATTTGGAGCATCCATTTCTTTTTCAGGTGGCCCTCAGCAAGCGGATGGCCCAAAATCGTTTTTTTTTATTTTGAGGCCGGAACTCCGCTTTAAGGCATCAACAAACTCGCTCTATGTGTTATTCTTAAAAATGGTGTTGTCCTAGAGCAAAAATATTTTGGGTTTTATCAGAATATACTTTTAAAGAGACACTACCATAAAACAATGTGACTAAGCTCTGATGGAAGCATTGTTTCCTTGACATAGAACTTACCAGTTGCAGGATGATGATAAAAGTCCCCAGGACAGAAAGCTAGAGTGAATCTCGCCAGTGGGACATAGACAGCAAGAAAAATCTAATAGGGCTTCTAACTCTTGTGCCTGTCGCTCCATTAGAAAGTTGGACAGTATTACATGGCATCCACCAATCAGATGAACTCCTTCCCCCAGCCTATAACAGATTGACGGCTGGGCGGGGGCTTTCTCCTTCTGAGTGAATGTCATATGACGTCCTCTCAGAAGGCGCCACTCACGCAGCTGCACAGTGGCATGATCTGTCACCTGAACCTGATGACTGAAGAGTGTACCAGCCGTTACATGGTACTGGCAGTGAGATGACTGATCAATGTACACAGCAGTCACATATTACCGGCAGCGAGCCGATACACTGATCAGTCATCGGCTGTGTCCACCAACCGTCAATCTGCGATAGGCTGGGCGGGTGCTTTCTCTTTCTGAGTGGACGTCATAACAGAAAGTGTGCAGGCTCGCTGATGGTACCATGTGACCGCTGTGACAGCAGATGACATGACAGTTGTAAACAATAGGTGGCTTACTTTCATGCCATTAATTGTGTACAATTGTGTTTCTATATGTGATTGGTCAATGTGATCACATGGTAGAGACAGGGCCAATCAAAGCCCATCTGTACCATGTGATTAGCTCTGGTCAATCACAGCTAATCATAACAAAACAAACTGAATGAATCTGTTTTATTAATAAATAATATTCACTGCTATAAGCAAATATAATGTGTGAAATAAAATCCAGATCACTTCCCTAGAGTAGTACAATGTTACTATGGTAACATTATATCGCTTTGGTCACAGTGTATTAAAAAAAATCGTAAAAAAGAGAAAAATGTAAAAAATGTAAAAAATTTACATTTTATCTCCCCATGCCTTTCTCCAGTCAGGGTCCCTGATCATCACACACCAGTTATATGATGACGCTGTACTTCACCGGTAAAAGTAAAAAAAAAAAAAAAGTTGTGTTTTTTTTTTATTGCCTAATTTTCCAAAAAAGGATACCTTTTACTAAATACACTGGGATTGATCAAATTTAAGATATATACTATAGTTTGTGGGCTCTATACCTTACCTACAGACTAAATAATATACACTACTAAACTACTATACTAAAACTCTACTAGCCAGCACAAAAACGCTATTATCAGAGTTTTTCATCCAGCGTTTTTTTCTAGCATTTTATGAGCTTTTAAAAAACACAATTGTGCATGGAACCTTGAATAGAAAGAATAAGCTAATTTTTAAAATAAAGTGAAAAATTATAACAAAAATCACAGCACAACACAGAAGTTTATTGTCTCATTCCCGTGGCGATAAAACAAATGCTTTTACAATCATATTTTTTATTTACAGATCTGAACACAGTGGTATTGGTTTCAATGGAGACATATACACAGATGCATAAACATGCACTATGTTTAGATCAGTTACACAAAATCCAAAATTTTGCATCTGTGAACATGCATATACCTATTATTTACCTATTATTTACACTGGAACTTTTGATCCATGTCTAATGATCAGTAAACTTTTTACGGCTGTTTTACAGACATGTGAACGAGGACTTAAAAACATTGTGGGTAATGCAATAAAGCTGTTGCTCCACTTTTCTGACATTAATCCCTCTTGTTAAGGTATAGTGCCAAATTCATGAAGCATTTGCAACACTTTCTGTTCTGACAGAGGCTCGTGCACCAAAGTCAGGTAGTTCCAAAATGTGACACTTTACATTGTGCTGCATTGAAAGTGTAAAAGAGGAGCTAAATAAGACCAACTCATTTTTGGTGTACAGAGAAATGGCTGAGACAAATTTTGCCAAAGTGTCTTATATAAACTCAGGGCCGCCATCAGGGGAGTACACTTGTAAGGGGCCTGAGCTTCCAAGGGGGCCCGACCCTCACCTGGCCCGCGGGCCATATCTGTATACAGGCCCCCAAAATCATTTGGCCGCTTGAGTCTGTGGTTTACTCAGCTGAGCTGTCAGAATGGAGCTGATGTTTCCTGTATAGTTTCGGCTCAGTCCTGACAGTCTGAGTGAGTCACAGGCGGAGTGATATTAAATGCACTCTGCCTTTGAGGTGACTGGCAGAGATACAGGAAGCATTAATTCTATCTTCCTCTAGTGCAACACCACTCCTGAATCTCTAGCCAGCAGTACCCACAGCAGTACCAGCCTGACTCAGCAGTACCATCCTGAGCCAGCAGTACCCACAGCAGTACCAGCCTGAGCCAGCAGAACCCACAGCAGTACCAGCCTGAGCCAGCAGAACCCACAGCAGTACCAGCTTGAGCCAGCAGTACCCACAGCAGTACCAGCCAGCAGTACCAGCCTGTGCCAGCAGTACCAGTCAGCAGTACCCACAGCAGTACCAGTCAGCAGTACCAGCCTAAGCCAGCAGTCCCCACAGCAGTACCAGCTAGCAGTACCAGTCAACAGTACCAGCCTGAGCCAGCAGTACCCACAGCAGTACCAGCAGCAGTACCCACATATTTTATATATTTTTAAATATTTTATACATTTATAGATATTTGTAGATCGTAATCACATAGTATGAATACAATCCTATAGGTAGTATTAGAAAATGGCCATCTGTGATTATTTATATATAAATAAAAATAAATAAATAAACACAGATGACCATTTTCTCATTATCTAAGCCTTCCTCTGGTCAACCATTTCCTATATATCCCAACGCCCGAGGAGATGCTAATGCATATGTAGCTGGCCCTGAGGTGGGTGTCATATGATTACATACTACCAATAGGATTGTATACAAACTATGTGATTACTATCTATAAATATCTATAAATGTATAAAATATTAGATAGTATGGAAAGTAACAATATGTTTTTCTGTTATAGAGAGGTACAACTCTGGTTCCCTAAGACCTGAGGAAGCTAAGTCTTATGGAAACACGTCAGCTTTATATGAACCATTGCCAGAGTGCACGTTGTAAAATCATAATCCTAGCCACATGTATTATATAATAATAAAGCGTTACTGAATGTATATACAACACATATCTAGCATTTCTTTTTTATACAATTTTATCAATTGTTTAATAAATTTCGTTTTATTTTATCAAATGGTGTTCAATACTACTTTCTGGCCTGCATAGTCGGACAGAACCTTTCCTCTATCTTTATATAAATAACATTGTTGATAGCCTTGTGCCTGCCTCATAAAAAAATTTGGTACATTCCCCACCACTTATAGTGTCGGTTCACACTATGGCGATCCGACTTAGGGGGCGACCTGTGAAGTCGCGTGCACCGCGACTTCGGCGCGACTTGCACGGACTTCATAAAATTAATGTCTATGCAAGTCGCTCCAGGTCGCCCCGAAGTAGTACAGGACCCTTTTTCTAAGTCGGAGCGACTTGTGTCGCTCCAATTAGAACCGTTCCTGTACTACACAAAGGACCGCGATGGTGCACGACTTGTCAGGCTGACCAAGGGCCCTTTCACACGGGTGCTCCGTATGTCTGCAAATCATCCTATTTTTTTACGGATGATTTGCGGACATAATGTAAGTCAATGGCATTGCGGATGTCAGCAGAATACCATCCGCTGACATCCGATTTTCTTCCTTTCTGTTCTGTTCCGTTTTTTGGAACGGAACAGAACCCTATTTTTCCTCCGTTCAAAGGAAACGCTGACATCCGCAATGCCCATAGACTTACATTATGTCCCCATATCATCCGCAAACGGATGGGATGATATGCGGACTTACGGAGCGGATGACACAACTGTCATCCGCTCCGTGAAAAAAAAAAAAAAAAGTCCCGCAGCGGACAAAAACAGCGGAGCGGCCGTGTGAAAGAGGCCTAAGTCGCCTGACAAGTCGTACTAGTGTGAACCGGCATTTAGAATTCTAGGAATAATATTTTTTAAACTTGTGTGTTGTGTTGTGTTCTGTTTGCTGTTACAATGTTTCACTTTGTTTAAATAAAGTTCCAGTTTACATTTCTTTTACTTTTATTTATGTGGGGGGTTAATTCTGTATTAACCAACTCTCTCAAGGTTCCCAGTGATCTCCCTTCTAGATTGTAAGCTCTAACGAGCAGGGCTATCTGATTCCTCCTGTATTGAATTGTACTTTAACTGTATTATCTTCCCCCACACTGTAAAGCGATGCGCAAACTGTTGGCGCTATATAAATCCTGTATAGTAATAATAATAAAAATAACACCATAACCATTGATTAGGACAGAAAGATTTTATTACATCAAAATGCATCATATTGAAAACTCCATTCCAAATAATCTGTGACAGAAACTACTCTAAAATGAGTCTGCGTGCTAAAGGGTGTGATTATTGGTAAACTTTTGAGAATCCATATATTGCTTATTTGCAATTTCCTTTTTTTTTTTTTTTTTTTTTTGCAGTTTCAGTTTTTATAGTCACAGTTTATAGGGTGATTAATAGATTTGATTCCTTTCTGGCTCATGTGTAAAACAGGAAAGAAGGTTTGCAAGCTGATCACTTGTCAGTTATCTTCGAACATCATCTGGACCACAGGTCTACACTTCCTCAGGTGTGTATGTTTTTCAACACCCAGGTCTTAAGTTGACAGTAAACTAGTTAAGCTCAAAAAAGTACTTTCTTGAGTCAACTTCTGATATACACCCTGAAGATGTGACATGGACAGGAGGTAGCTGGGGTCACTGTCTGGTCCCATCAGCCCCTCACTCAATGAGCCCTAATGGACGGGATGACTAACCTTGCTAACACTGCAATGCCATCCCTACTTCTTCCCTGCGCCCCATAGGCTATATAGGAGGGGCAGGATATGACTGGGTCTGAGAGTGTATATCCTCAATGTTTATCATTATGGTCTCTCATAATCTGCGTGAAGGAAATAGTGCTTATTGAATACATGTCATGCCATGTCTTGTTAAGAAATTTGGTTCTCTGGTGTGTAACCAATGTACATTTTTTGTTGTCTATGTGCTGGTTGGTTTCTGTACCATTGTGGAAATTTCAATAAAAATGATTGGAAAGAAAAGTACTTTCTGTTGCTCTCAATCTCCTACAAATCTCTAAATTCCTTTATTTTTTTCTCTGTTGCTGTGATCTGTTTTTCTGTTAGAGGGTGGCTACATTCCATCTCCATGATCCCACTAAATGTAGGAATGTAGCCACCCTCTCCCACCATGGACTGGGGGCTATGGTCTATGGGATTTGTAGTTTACATAGAGAGCAGTATACATGATATGCACTGCTTGTTCCAAACAAATGAAAGTGAGGGATAAAATTTGAAGTTTGGGAGCTCAAGAAGAACGTTACAAGTAGGCAGAAACACACAGTAGGAAACAACTTCATGAAATATAGATTACAGGAATATTAAGTAGTAGTTGTATATGCATTGTTTTTGGAGAGTAATGATATGGTTTAGTGTCTCTTTAATCTCCCATGCTTGGGCTACCCCAGGAATTAATATATATTTTATGGATGGGACCCGTGACTATGTACTGTATATGCCAAGTGCATAGGGCCCCAGCAAAGGAACTGGCTGCTGCTAGAATTCAGAATATAGGGGTAGCAATATCTCTCCAGTTGGTTCAATGATGAGAGGCAGGAGTATGTAGATCAGCAGAAAAGATAGTAAATACCCTATGTACTAATGGTTAAGGGAAATGGACTGAGCTAAAGCTGAGAAAGAAGAGTGTTGTAGGGGAGATGAGGTTAGAAGCAGCAGAGGATGGAAGTAAGGGTAAATAGACAGAAAATCTGGAGAAAAATAAGAATGGCAGCAGAACCTGAGGGAGAGTATGAAGACAGGCAACAAATGGAGAGGAATGAAAAGCCAGAGCAGTTCTTAGGATAGGACTTGAGCTCTGAAGTTTCCAGAACAGTGCAGGGGTTGTGGTGGTAAAATTGATGACACTGTTCCAACATCACTGGATAAAATGTAATAAAAAAAAAAAATTAAAACAGAAAAATGGCTAGTAAATTCTTCCATCAACCTAAGAAAAAGGTAAACCACACATTACTAGTACAATACACATGGTGTGGCGACTCGATGCTGTAATGGAATACACCTCCAAAATACCCACGTTACAGCGCACTGCAATGCATGGTAAAGCAAATACTGTGGGATGTTGTGTGCAGCGTCAGAACCAGCGGTGCATGTCTGATTTTCACTGTGCTGTGGTACACTGACAGCCCTTTCAAATATATGGCTTGCCTTAACCCAATAAACCTCAACAAGCAAAATAACACCTGTTAATGTGCGTTCATTATGTACCTCAATGCACCATGTAGATCCAAATGGGCCCTTATCTAATCTCCATTTTAAAGACAATTACTCTATTTGTACAGAATATCAATTAATTCATAGCATTCATAGCATAGGAGAGGTTCCTAGTCTTCATATACATGTAATTCTGGGCCCCATAGAAGCTGCATGACCTGCTATGGCTCATTTAAAATAGAATATTTTTCGATTTGATATATGTTTCTTTTAAACCCTACTTGAACTTTCAGTTTGAATCAGTTAATATATTCTAGGTGCATAAAAAAACCGTCTTACAGATTGTTATCTTTAGAAAACATCTATAGCCTAAGGTTGCCCATAGTGTACCCCTCCACTGTTAAAATACATTGATCAGCGGCTGCAGCTGACTGGCTGGTTTACCTCAACAAGGGCTGTTAGACCGCTGCGCTCTCTCCATATCCCTCTATTTTTGTAAATACAATAATGAACATTGTTTCTGTACCAAACAGGGCAGATATGCTAATCAGAAGTGGCTGGAAATAGTCAAAGCATTTATGAGTTTCCTGATATAGAATGCCCGGAGACCACTTGTTTCACAAAGTAGAAAATAACAAGTTATTATCAATTCCTATCCTAATAAAACGCCATGACCAATCTCACTCATTATTTTACACACTTTCATAATAACCCTCTTAAAAATGATTGACAATTCACCAATGAATGTCACCAAATAAGCTCTGAAGAAAGTAAGTTTATCATGTATTTAGTTGTAGGCAGAGTTGTATAAAGTACTCGAAACCCGTACTTGAGTAAAAGTACAAGTGCTCGATCAAAAAGTGACATGAGTAGAAGTGGAAGTGCTCGATCAAAAAGTGACTTGAGTAGAAGTACTAAAGTATTCAAAAATTTTTGTACTTAAGTATTGCAAGTAGTTTTTTAAAAAATTTTGCTACTCAAGTACTGAAAGTAAAAGTACCAGTAGTTTTGAAAAAAAAATTGCTACTCAAGTACTGAAAGTAAAAGTACAAGTACTGTGTTATGTAGTTATTAAAGAAAGAAGTCAAAAGTTTGAACATCATATTGTTTTTTTATTATTTCAAATGCAGCTTTTATTTATACATACACTAGCATTTATTTTCGTATGCGCTGATAATGCACATGTTTTGAGCTTCATGAAACCTGCCATCTACTGTTCTGGCAGTGGTAATTTTTATAATAGTAACGAGTAACTATGCAGCACAAAAAAAAAAATGTCGGAGTAGAAGTATTGAAATCATTGAAAAAATGTAGTGAAGTAAAAGTGGAAGTAGGAGAAAAAAATTCTACTCTAGGAAAGTACAGATACCGCCTTTCGGTACTTAAGTACAGTAGTGAAATAGTTCTACTTAGTTACTATACATCTCTGGTTGTAGGTATGGAGCGGCTTTTTAATTCCTGTGATAGCATATTTTGCAACTTCCCACGACACCAGTATTTTGAGTTACCCAATAATAAAATGGGCTCACATTGCAAATTTAAAGTGATTGTACATGATCACCTTGTATAACAACCCATTCAGCTTAACCACTTTCCGCCTACGCTATAACTGAAAGATGGCTACAAAGCGTGCTTCCAGTGCCGGGAGGGCGTCAATGGATGTCCTGCCGTGATTGTACTGCTGGGGCATCCCCTGCGGCACGGGCGGCGCGCTCTGTGATCATCAAGTCCTTCATCCTTCTGTGATCACAGAACAGGGTAAAGGGCCAATCACAACGGCCCTTACCACTGCAACAGAGCAGGTAAGTTTAACATGTTTCTTATTTAAAAAAATATATATCTGCCTTTAATATCACCTTAGATTTTAATACAGTTCCAAAAATAACAGAAAACAGCGCATGGCACTCCAGCACTGTTCCTCTTAGCATACACCAGCAGCAATATGTTCAAGGCCACTTGCTGGTGTGAATGAACTGTGTTATTTTTTTCAGCACAGCATGTTGGGACACAAACCAACACATAGCAAAACCACAACAATGAATAGAACTGAATGAAAGGTCACATGTTACATTTCAATAACACTTTATAAAAAAACAAAAAAAAAAAAACAAAGTAGACATTGGGTTTGATTTACATAAAATGGAGGGTGCAAAATCCGGGGCAGCTGTGCATGGTAGCCAATCAGCTTCTAACTTCAGCTTGTTCAATTAAGCTTTGATAATAAAACCTGAAAGCTGATTGGTTTCTATGCAGAGCTGCACCTGGTTTTAGTAAATCTACTCCACTATCTTCTTGTATCTTTTTTTTTTTGTTAAAACTTTATTGAAATGTAACAGCACTGTTCCTCCTAGCACACACCAGGGGCCATACGTTCAGCGCAGCTTGTGAAAGTTGTAAATCTACAACAGTTAGGAACAACTTAATCTTCGGGAAAATAATTCATGAGTTGGGAAGACTTCCCGTATCAATCAAAGTGAATGTAAATCACAGCCTGGAACCCACAGAAGCAGGAAGTTGTTTGAAAAGCCTCCATTTCCTGCTACAGGCAATATTTATTAGTGCATTCATAACACATATCAGCAAATAGCATTCTGTTTTAGATACAGTCTGTATTCATTGAGAAGCCAGTGATAGAAAAGGAAATATACACTTCCCTTGTTTGTTGAACTGGTGATCAAAGCTTTATTTATTCACTGTAGTGATGAACATTGAAAGTTGTAAACAATTCTGCCTAAAGGGTGCGCTACTAATCGCTTATAATATGTATACAAAGCAAAGAAATGTATTCTATGAGGCCGGATAATGTAAATATCCTTCATGATTACTGTACTCCTTTAACAAATGTAGTCAGACATCATCCTGAGCAGAGCACATGCTTCCTTAGGGAACTCATTCTCTTCAGCCATGACCTGCTTTCTTGTAATGTGTTTTCAGCTGTCTTCTCATTCCTGGTAGCAACTCCTCTCAAAGCTCACATCACTTACACAGGTACTTCCTTCTGCTCTCATTTCTACATTCTCAACTCTCCGACGTGTAGGCTTGCCCCACATTCATGGCAATAGGAATAGGAGGCTTATTACATGGAACCATAGAACCCAGGCTTGAATTTTTATGTAAAGTGTATCTAAATCCTAAAGCAGAAGTGTAACATAATGCAGATTACCAATCCTTAGACGTCATGGCTGCATTCATTTTTTTTTTTTGTGTGTTTTTTTTGTCTCCTTTATTTTCTCCTGGTGATCTTGGCAATAACACACTTCCTGTCTTAGGGTGGCACCCCTGTGTATGGAGTAGGGATAGACCGATTATTGGCAAGGCCAATATATCAGGGGGCGATATGCACTTTCCCCGATATATCGGTATCGGCTCCGGAACTGGCCGATATTGCCAATATTTTTGTAACGTCATTTTGCCTTCTTAGGCCGCCACCCTTGCCTTGGACAGCCTCGTCTGGAGTCAGGATTAGTCTCGTGGGAGTTTATCACAGCCATACACCCACCCAAAGCTGCCCGGTGCCAGCCAGCCACCCACATCCACAGGCCCTGTACCTGCGAGCCAGCCAGCCACCCACAGGCCCTGTACCAGCCAGCCAACCACAGGCCCTGTACCAGCCAGCCAGTCACCCACAGGACCTGTACCTGCCAGCCAAAGGCACTGTACCAGCCAGACAGCTACCACAGGCCCTGTACCAGCCAGCCACCCACAGCCCCTGTGCCAGACACCCACCCACCACAGGGTGCCAGCCAGCCACCCACCACAGGGTGCCAGTCATCCAGCCACCCACCACAAGGTGCCAGACAGCCAGCCACCCACAGACAGGGTGCCAGACAGCCAGCCACCCACAGACAGGGTGCCAGACAGCCAGCCACCCACAGGCCCTGTACCAGCTAGCCACAGGCACTGTACCAGCCAGCCGCCTACAGGCCCTGTACCAGCCAGCCACCAACAGCCCCTGTGCCAGCCACCCACCTACCACAGGGTGCCAGCCAGTCAGCCACCCACTACAGGGTGCCAGCCAACCAGCCACCCACTACAGGGTGCCAGCCAACCAGCCACCCACCACAGTGTGCCAGCCAGCCATCCACCACAGGGTGCCAGCCAGCCAGCCAGCCACCCACCACAGGGGGCCAGCAAGCCAGCCAATAAGCATTAAACAAAAATTAACATGTTCAGTACCAGATTTGTGTAATCTTTATTTTTCAAAACTTTAAATGTACAAAATATCGGCCGATACCGATACGTTGTTACTTGTGACCAAAATATCGGTATCGGTTTCGGCCCTGAAAAAAACATATCCGTCTATCCCTAGTATGGAGCAGCAATTTCAACAACATTGTCTGGGGAGGCTTGTGATAGATGAACTAGTGGATTAAATATAGCTCCCAACTGTCCCTGATTTCGAAGGATTGTCCCTGATTTGGAACAAAGTTCCTCTGCCCCCCTTTCCTCCTCATGTGTCCCTCATTTTGGCCTCATCTATATAGTTGTATATAAAATACACTTTTTATCTTTAAAAAAGTGTTTCCCAGTACTAAACCTTTCATCGTGTTTCTAAATTGCTGGCTCTGCAAATTTCAAAAGCCAGTATAAAGGAATAGTAGCAATAGTGGTAAAAAAAAAACAAAAATAAAAAAAGCACTTGTGGGTTTAACTAATCATTTTTTTTGTATAATTTACCTTTGAGGGGGCGTGGCAGGGGGTGTGACTTATGCTTACATACTTTTACTAATAGGTGTTCCTTGTTCCCATCTCAAAAAGTTGGCCGGTACAGATTAACCGCTTGCCAACCAACCCCCTGCATATATACTGCAGCAGGCTGGCTCCGCTGCACGAATTGCCGTACCTGTACAGCGATCCGCGGGAGCGATCCGTGGGGCCCCCATTCGCCAGCGGGGAAGCTGATTCATGGGGCCGGCGGCCGCGATTGCTGCGGGGCATTTAACCCTTTGATCGCCCTTCCCTGCCAGTGTCATTATTACAGTGCATATTTTTAGCACCAATTACTGAAGTAATGTCACTGATCCCCTTAAAAATGTTAGTTAGGGGTCCGATCTGTCTGCTGCAATGTCACAGTCCCGCTAGAAACCGCTGATTGCTGACATTACTAGTAAAATAAATAAAAATGACATAAATCTTTCCCCTAGTTTGTAGACATGATAACTTTTGTGCAAACCAATAAAAATACGCTTATTGGGATTTTTTTACCAAAAATATGTAGCAAAATACAAATTGGCCTAAAATTATGAAAAAAATTTGATTTTTACATTTTTTTTGGGAATGTTATATAGCTGAAAGTAAAAAATATTGTTTTTTTTTTTTATTGCAGAATTGTCGCTCTTTTTTTGTTTATAGCGCAAAAAATAAAAATCGCACAGGTGATTAAATGCCACCAAAATAAAGCTCTATTTGTGGGGGAAAAAAAGGACAAATTAAACACAGAAGATGCTGATCAGCAGCTGCCGGCCAATGGATGACCGTCAGTACCCACAGATCGCTGGGAATTCACACAGGACAGAGTCCTGCTTATGTAAACAAGGCAGAGTCCTGTCCAGTAAGCGGGAGCAGAGCAGAGCGGAAAATGAAATCCATTACTTCCCTTAGTAAAAGCACCACACATAGTACATCAAAACACTGGTTAGGCACACATTTAACCCTTTGATCACCCTAGATGTTTAATCCCTTCCCAGCCAGTGTCATTAGTACAATGACAGTGCATATTTTTAGCACAGACCACTCTATTAGTGTCACTTGTTCCCATAAAATGTCAGTTAGTGTCCGAATGTCCATCACGATATCACAGTTCCGCTATAAGTCACTGATCACCGCCATTACTAGTAAAAAATAAATGAATAAATAAAAATTTTAGTATATATCCCAAAGTTTGTAGATTTTTTTTTACAAATATATGTAGCAGAATATGTTTTGGCCTAAATTTCTGAAGAAATTAGATTTTTTTAATTTTTTTTTATTGATATGTTTTATTGCAGAAAATAAAAATATTGTTATATAAGTTTTCAATCTTTTTATGTTTATAGCACAAAAAATAAAAACCGCAGAGGTGCTTAAATACCACAAAAAGAAAGGTCTACAGTATTTGTGAGAAAAAAAGGACATACATTTTATTCGGGTACAGCAATTGTCAGTTAAAGTGATGCAGTGCCGTATGGCAAAAAATGGTCTGGTCATGAAGGGGGGTAAATCTTCCGGAGGTCAAGTGGTTAAAGTGGACCATACATGAATTGAAATTCATCCGATTCAGTTCAACCTACTGGTTGAATGAAAAAAATGAATTCTTCTATGGGCTGCCTTAGATGGATATTAGATAGATGAGTAACAAAATAAAGCATAACTGCAGCTTTTTAGGCAAATACCTAATTTATTTTTTCCCATTTAAGATAAAGGTTTTAAATAAATGAATAAAAGCTGACCATTGTAAGCACAGACAGGAGTCAGTAGTAAATAGTTTGTCTCAAACCTTAGGGCTGGCCACACATGATTCATTTTCTTTCATTCAGCCAGAGGGTTGAATGAAAGAAGATGAATTGATATCACATCCACACATTTGAAGGAAATTGCTCAATTCCTCCATCAACACAGTCAGTGTAGATGGGGGAATCCCTCCCACAGCGCTATTGTTTTCTGACAGCAGGATGTTTCCACAATGGATCCACTTTAGCACAACCAGCCTGCCCATAGATGCATCAGAAGTCTGCCGGTTCCTGCTGAACTGGCTGGATTTCATACATCTAAGGCCGGCCTTACTGGCCAGGTGAACTGATAATGAAACTATGTCATGGGGGTACTCAAAATCAAAGACACATACAAGTGACAGACTGCATCATATATATATTGCCTATTGTACTACTTTAAAGTGTATGAAAAGGTTGTTTTTTTTACATTTTGGTTAAAATGGGGAAGGGTTAGTCTCCATGTCGGGGTTTTTTTTTTTAAATCTGTGTCCCCACTTGAAAGATTCACTCCTCTGTTTGTCCTGAATTGCTTGGTTGTTGAGCTGATCATCTAGATTTAATATTTTTAGAATTGCTGATCTAGAATAAGTATGCAGATCAGATAAATAGGTAAAAAGTCAATATCCTATTATTAGCAGCTAGTACACAACAGCCAGGCTACTCACCAGCCAACCTGGTCAATGCCACATCACCCCAATTGTTTGCTCCCTATACTGGCTTCCAATAAATGGAGGATATCATTTAAAATCAGCCTACTTACTTATAAAACTCTACAAAATTTGGACCCCACTTATCTGCCTGAACTTCTGATTACCCATAATCCCATATGCTCATCCTGCTCTTTACTCAATGGGAAATTCCATGTGCCCAGAATCACCTAGAATCTTCTGTATGCATTCCATCCATGGCTGGGAAAGCACCATCTCTGGATATTTTTAAAAACAGACATATTTATTCACCCAGGCTCAAAGAATGTGTACAGGTACTCTCTCCACCCTTACCTACCTCTGAGTACCATCCCTTGTCTCCACCCCCTATTCACCTCCTAGTACTGCTCCTTTTAGAAAATAGAGATCCATGTATCATTTTGTGGTAAAAAGTAATTTGCATGGAATTGGTTAATGATAATAGACCCCTCCCCCAGCAACAATAGACCCTTCCCCTAGGAAAAAAATGCAACCCACCAGCAACAATAGATCCCCACCAGCAAAAATAGATCTACCCCAGCAACAAAAGGCCACTGCTGGAAACAATAGATCCCCCAGAAACCAGTATCAATAAATACTCCCCCCCTCAACAGTGGATCCTCCCCAACAACATAAGAACCCCAGGGGAAAGATCTCCCACCAGCAACAGTAGATCCCACTGCAATGTTAGATCCCTGAGACAACAATTGACACCCTCTCAACAACACTATAACCCCCAGCTACAATAGATCCTCAGCAGTCAGCTTCAATAGACCCTCAAAGGCACCCAAACACACTTTGTCAGTACATACATTCTGTGCTAGAGGCGCCAGAACTGCGTTCCCCTGCCTTCCCGCTGAAAAAAGCCCTGCCAAGACTTTTTGGAAAACCTGACAAGTCCTTCTCTCCAACAATCCCAACACCAATTTAATAAGCACTTTGAGTCCCTAAGGATATAGAATTATTATTATTATCTGCATGCTTGCCGTGAGTTTCCAATAAAAACATGAAGACAGATAACAGCCTGAAAGCCTGAAAACTAGCATTTTCAGCTGACGAAATCAGCAGTGGCAGCTTCCATTTTCCTCCAATGACAGCTTTCCTTTAAAAGCTGTTACTTTAGATACCATTTGATTGGGATGAGAAATAGTAGTGTTTTGAGGGTTTTTTCTGGATATTTACAACTTAATTATCTATGGCAGCCTTTATTAACCTTTCCAACACTGAGGAACCCTTAAAATAACTTTCAGGTTTCAGGGAACCCCTGATAAAATCACTTTATCTACAACTCATGATAGATTAGAGTGATGGTCAGTGGGAAGAATGCTACTTACACTGGTGGTCATTGGGAAGAATTACCTCCTTCCAGATAGCTAAAAAGATGAATGGTGTCAGGGGGAACTTATCTGAGAGGCAGAAATTACTCATTGCTCAAAGAACCTCTAGCAACCTCTGGAGGAACCTTAGAGTTCCACAGAACCCTGGTTGAGAAACCCTGATCTATGGAGTTGACCAAAGGGTTGATTTAGTAAAGCAGCATAAGTAGTTCACTTAGCAAATGGAATTTTCACTTTACAAGTGAATTTGCACTAAGCTTCATGAATGTGGTGAAATCTCATTTGGAATAGAACACCCAATCATGTGCAAACAGAACTAAGACATTGGATTTTTGTTGCACATGATTGAAAAATGAAAGCCAGTGTAGCTATACCTAATTCACTGAGCTAAGAGAAAATTCCCTTTGCTAAGTGAACAGGCTGTACTTCTAGTAAGTCAACCCCAATGTCTCTAAAGGTGTATCCCCATCTGCCCAGAAGATGCAAGTCTTCGCCTTTCAGCATGGTAGATTGTACACAGTTGAACAAAAGAAAACATCATGACGACATGGACCTGTCAGCACTGAAGGAGGCCAAGCTAGGAGGTAAATCTGCATTATCAAACATGTATGTTGGGCATATCTGCAAATTATAGTAATTTCTTCTGGGATTTACAGAGGACTTAGTTATGATTTAAGGGCTGTTTTACACCAGATGAAGTCCGGTGCTTTTTTTATTCCGCATCAAAAATGCATGGACAGCATTTAAACACTTGTCTACTAGGATTTTTTAGCCTCTTCCTGCCCAAACCAATTTTCAGCGCTGTCGCACTTTCAATGACAATTGCGCAGTCATGCAACACTTTACCCAAATAACATTTTTATAATTTTTTTCACACAAATGGAGCTTTCTTTTGGTGGTAGTTAATCACCACTGGGTTTTCGTTTTTTTGCTAAATAAATGAAAAAAACGCCAACAATTTAAAAAAAAAAAAAAAAAAAAAAAACCTTTTTCATAGTTTAATTAGAATTTTGCAAACAGGTCATTTTTCTGCTTCACTGATGTGCGTTGATGAGGCTGCACTGATGGTGGGCACTGATGATCACTAATAGGCTGCACTAATGGGCACTGGTGAGGCATCACTGATGAGGAAGCACTGATTGGCATTGATGGGCACTGATGAGGTGGCACTGGTGGTCACTGGTGAAGAGGTACTGATGAGGCTGCACTGATAGGTGGCACTAACGGGCACTGATGGGCACTGATAGGTGGCATTTATGGGCACTGATAGGCTGCACTGATGGGCAATGATAGGTGACACTGATTGACACTGGTAGGCAGTATTGATAGGTGACACTGATGAGGAGGCACTGATGGGCACTGACTGGCAGCACTGACGGTCACTGATTGGCAGCACTGGTGGGCACTGATTGGCTGCACTGGTGGGCACTGATTGGCTGCCCTGGTTGGCACTTTTGAGACTGCACTGACAATCAGGACACTGATTATCAGTGCCCTGATTATCAGTGTACAAGTCACTTTAACAGAAGGGGGTTATCGGCTCTCTCCTCCCTTCCTTGTGCTGTCAGCTTGAGGAAAGAAAAGCCGATAGCCAGTTTATGTTTACATTGTGATCAGCTGTGATTAGACACAGCTCATCACACGGTAAGAGACGCTGATTGCCTCTTTACCTCAATCTGTGATCAGCAGTGGGCGGCGGGCACGAACATGGGAGGCCGTCATATGACGGCCTTCCAGATCTGCCTGTCCGAGCTGTAGCCGTCATTCCGCTATAGCGCAGTCTGCAAGTGGTTAACATAAATTCCAATGGCCCTAAATCACACCAGTGCAGTGCTTCCGGTGCAGTCAACAAAAGTAGAACATATTGCTTTCTTTTGCATCTGGAAAGCAGCAAAACACAAAAAAATGCACTGGAACACCCTCAATTGAGAAGAAAAAAAAGAGGGGAGCCGACTCCCAGAATGCAGCAGGCTGTCTGCTGTTCGCTCGGCATGGGACCTGAAAGCAAGCAGAGTTTGCTGGAGTAGCGGTGCCTATTTCAGTGATTTCCAGCTTCTAGGGGCATCAGCCAGGTATGATATACACAGTACATTGGTCAGAGATGAACGAATGTAACCGGGGCATCGCTACAGTGGGGAAAGGAGGGGGTATTGCCCCTCCTCGGTTAATCCTTGCCCCCCTCTAATGTGCCCCCCTGCTAAATTATCATCAATGGGTACAACGGCCCGCAAGGGGGATGGGGCCCGTTGTGCGCAGGCACATTGCACCCATGGATGGATATTGTTATTACAGAGGCAATCTCCATGCCTCAAGTGCTACAGCTGCTGTTCTCACTGCCCTACCTGGCTCCTGTCACAGTATACTGTATGACTGTGTCTGTTGCCATCCAGGAGCTGTGAGCATTATGTAGCGGGCAGCTGTCTGTGGGAGGGTTTGGCCTCATTAGGGGACAGGTAGATGATGTCAGCAAGACCCCGGAAGGAAGGAAACTGCAATGCATGCCGCTAAGGTCTGTAAGTAGAGGGGGATGTCGTGCAGACTGACACAGACTGGCCTCAGGGCAGTACAGTAAACCCCCCTCCATTGCGGGGGTTACGTTCCGGACCCAGCCGCGAAAAGTGAAATTCCGCGAAATAGAAAAACCCTATTAAAATGCATTGTAGGCATGTTTATTTTACTGTCACTGTACGTGTATAAGCATTTTAAGGTCTTTAAACACACTTTTAAAACAATAGAAACTCATTTAAACACATAAAAGATACTAAGAGACATAGCAAGAGCTATGGAAAACACAAAAATATTTCATTTTTAATGATTTATATAGTAAAATAACATTACAAAAAAAACCGCGAATTACCGGGACCGCAAAAATTGAACCGCGATGTAGCGGGGGATTACTGTATTACTCACTTTAGGTTGTGATTTCACCATTGAAGTGCTATCTTATAGGTGTACAATTGTTTGCATAAAGGAAAAAGTAACAAAACAAACCAGAAAATTAAAGTGTCCCACAGAACATACAATTTATCACCCCCAAAAATGAACTCCTTACTTGAACATACCCTTCAACATAATCTTAAACCTTACCCTAAAATTAGCCAAAACCAATATTATAACCTCAACATCAACATTCAGTTTAACGTGAAACTTTCCTTTGCTGGTACATAAATATGTAGCAGACTCACTTTAATCCACGCTCTCCAGGACTATATACTTACCTCTCCTTCACTCCTTCCAGCACGTTGAGAACAGGAGAAGCCACCCTGCGCAACCTGCAGGTCACCCAAGTTGAATCTTAAGCTGCCCATACGTGGGTCAGTTTTTTTCATTCAACCAGCAGGTTGAATGAAAAGAACTGACCCTATTCCCCCATCCACACATTTGATGTAAATGGGGGAATCCTACCAGCTGTGTTTCTGTATTTTGACAGCGGGGAGACTCCCCTGCCATCAGAATATACAGATCTGTGCTGCACCTATTTCCTGCGGAGCTGATTAAGCGAGAAAATGTCTACAGGGCAGTTAAACAGAAGTCGATCAGTAGGCAGACTTCTGTTCAACCACAGTGGCAGCACATGGATTGGAATTTTTCTAGTTCCTGCTATGCCAGCCGAATTTAATCCATGTATGGCCAACTTTAGATTGAGGGCAGGGACTGATGTGAATGTGAAATATATATGTAAAGCATTGCATTTATTGTCAACGCTAAATAAACACCTGTAATAAATAATTAAATAAATGGAATAAATAATTGGGAGCTAGATAGAGTGGGGGTTGCATTAAAGCAAACCTATTGCTTTTCCCATGCACTCTGGCAAAGCAGAGGCCTGTTTAACCACTTAAGCCCCGGAAGATTTTACCCCCATTCCGACCAGGGGGTATTTTGCGATTCGGCACTGCGTGACTTTAACGGTCGTGCGACGCTGTACCTAAACGAATTTTGCGTCCTTTTTTTCCCACAAACAGAGCTTTCTTTTGGTGGTATTTGATCACCTGTGCGATTTTTTGATCATGCGCTATAAACAAAAAAAGAGCGTCAATTTTGCAAAAATAACAATATTTTTCACATTTTTTTATATGAAATTCCCCCCAAAAAAATGTAAAAATCAAAATTTTTTAACATTTTCGGCCAATTTGTTTTATGCTACATATGTTTGGTAAAAACAATCGCAAAAAGCATATTTTGATTGGTTTGCGCAAAAGTTATCGCGTTTACTAACAAAGGGAAAGATTTTTGTCATTTTTGTTGTTTTTTTTTTAACGCTTAATGGCGGCGATCTGCGATTTTTTTTGCGGTACTGCGACATTGCGGCGGACAGATCGGACCCTTGACTGACATTTTTGACACTTTTGGGGTTACCAGTGACATTTCTACAGTAATCAGTGCTATATATGCACTGTTACTGTAAAAATACACTGGTAGTGAAGGGGTTAACTTTATTTGGGAGGGAGGGGCTGTGTGTGTCCCTAGGGGCGTGCTTTCTACTGTGATTGGCTGTGGCTTCAGCTGTAAGGACACTGATCAACGGATCTACATAGTATATCCATGTGATCAGTGTCTTTGCAGCGAGGAGAATGACAGGCAGCTTGTTTACACAAGCTGCCTGACATTCTCCCTCTCCCCCGCCGATCGCCGAGTGGCCGGCGGACATCGGGTCCGCTGGTCACACGCGCGGGGGGGTCCGTGACCACGCGGGAGCGGGAGCGCGCCTCCGGGGGCGCGCGCTCGCTCCCTAGACCCTCACAAGCAAGCAACGTAGCCCTACGTTAGTTTGCCTGTGAGGGGCTGACCGCCGACGTAGATAGTCGTGCGGCGGTCGGCAAGTGGTTAAAAGAAAACAAATTGTCACTGGCAGGGCTTTTTTTCAGCGGGAACGCGGGGGAACGCAGTTCCGGCACCTCGAACACTGACTGTATTTAATGGCAAGGGGTTCAAGGTCTATTTATGCTTGCTGCTAGGAGGGATCTATTGTTGCTGGAGGAGATCTACTTTTGCAGGGTGGGGAGGGGTGTCTCCTGATGCTCAGGAGGTCTATTGTTGTTAGTGGGGGTATCTACTGTTGCTAGGGGTGGGTGGGTCCTATGTTGCTGGGGGTCAGTTGTTGCTAGGGGAGGGGGTATTTTGTTGCGAGTGATACATTGTTGCTGGGGGAGGGTTTATTTTTGGTGGCTGCTGGGAAGTCTATTGGTGCTGGCTGCAGGTAGATCTATTATTGCTGTTGGGGATCTTTTGTTGCTGGGGGGGGTATTTAGTTCTGAGTGGTTCATTGTTGCTGAGGGGGTCTATTGTTGCTGGCTGCATGTGATCTAGTTTATTGTTTTTCTTGTCATTATTAACAAACTCCATACATATTACTTAGTACCACAATGTTACATGGTTCTGTATTCTCGAAAAGGAGCAGTACTTGGGAGGTGGGTAGGGGGTTGAACCAAGGAATGGTGCAGGAGGTGGGTAGGGGGCGGAGACAAGGGGTGACTCAGAAAGGGGAGTTTTTCTCAGACATATTGTCTGAGAAAAAAAGCCCTGGTCACTGATAATCTATATCATTTACTTATTTTCTTCCTTTCCGCACAGGATTGTTAGCTATAAGGCCATGCTAACAAAAGAAGCTCAAAAACTGCCATATAACAAAAGTATCAGGATTGCATCAAAGACAACATAGGTTTTTAATAATTGATAGTTTTACTCTCCTCCAGAAACCCGAACAGAGTGACAGTTATCAGGACAGAGTGACAGTTATCAGGACAGAGTGACAGTTATTAGGACAGAGTGACAGTTATCAGGACAGAGTGACAGTTATAAGGCAAGAAAAGAGCACCCTCCACAGGCAGCTATCAACCTAACACTAAGCTGATAGGGAGATACTATGGCTCAATTTGTTTCTAAAGGTGGACATACATGAAATTTGAGCTGAGGGCTCTGTTGTCAACTCTCTGCTTGTCATAAGTCGATCTTTCAATTGGCTTTTGTTGATGGGGCACTTCAGATAATTTTCAGCTAAACAGTGCCTGCATCAGATCAGTGGCTGGGTACTCAGAAGCCACTGGAGCAGCAGCTGCTAAGTGCAATAGCCAACAGTGCAGATTCCTCTATCCATGCTGTTTAGAGTGGATAGAAATATCAATCGGTTTCCCCATTCAGCCCAGAGAAGCACTGACCAAGAGAAGTCTATAAATGTATGACTAGCTTTGGAGGTAAAGATGTATTTTTATTACAATATTATTTATAACAGTAGTAAGGCCCCTATCACATGGGGCAGATCCGTTTTGATGGACTCCGCTTGCCCAGCGGGGATAGCTCTGTTGATCCCCGCTGAGCAGGCGGATGATAGGTCCGTCTCCGCTCACTGTGCAGAGACGGACCTGTCAGAGTCCCGCTCTCCTCTATGGGAAGATTGGATGCCTGTCCGTTTTCAACTGATCCTATCCGATCCGACCTGCTGAACAGATGGCGAACATTATGCCATCTGTCTATTTTCAGCGGATCTTGTCGGATCGGATGCCAGGCAGGTGTCAGCGGACACAAATCCACTGAAATTCACCTCCCCATAGAGGAGAATAGGTGGCCCGATCGGGTCTGCATGAAAAATGGACAGGTGGACCTGATCGGTCCGATCGTGTGAAAGGGACCTAAAGGTTAAAACATTTTTTTAAAATAACAAATGTTTTATAATTACCTGCTCTGCACAATGGTATTGCACTGAGCGGCCCTGAACCTCCTCTTATGGGGTCCCCATCCCGGTGCTCTTTGCTTCTCTTCTGTGTGCACTGCCAATGCAAGCCATTTTCTATAAGGGCAGATGTGCGGGCTCACTCCCAGTGAGTCCATAGACACATGCAGCGTGACTTGGCCCTGCCCTGTGCTCTCCCCTCACAAGATTTGTATGACAGCGGCAGAGCCCAATGGCTCTCGCTGCTGCTGCTGCGTCTTGTTAATGCAGGGCGAGAGCAGAGAGCCACTACAGATGGGCACAGCACTGGATCGACTGAGCACTCAAGTAAGAATTTAGGAGGGAGGGTGCCATATAAATGATGGGATATTATTTACGTTTATGCAGAGAATACATTGGGTTAAAAATGTCCTGTCTTTACAACCACTTTGAAGAAAGTTCTTATACTTACAAATGCCCATTTTTGACTGATTCCCTAAACCTAATGTCGAACTACAGTGCAAACAAAAAGCTACGAGCATACAGGCTCTTTATTGCAGAAAATACATAATGAGGTTGATTTACTAAAACTGGAGAGTGCAAAATCTGGTGCATAGAAACCAATTGAACAAGCTGAAGTTAGAAGCTGATTGGCTACCATGCACAGCTGCACCAGATGTTGCATTCTCCAGTTTTAGTAAATCAAACCCACTATGTCTCTTTAGCAATAAAAAAAATAAAAAGCTTACCGGCCTGTTCTTAGTCTTCTTTAGAATGTTCACTGAGATGCTTGGTGTATATTGGCACACCTTGGCACCGGAATAAATAAACTCCCATGTGCGTGCATGGGAATTATGTCATTCCCAGCCAAGCCAATTAAGATGGTCCAAAATCCAACACCTGAAAAAGATGTCAGCACCAGTGAGAAATTTGGCGAATGATTGGAGCAGAGGGAAGTTTAGTTTTGCTTTAACTTCAAGTATATGTTAAGCCAAAAGTTTTAATTAAATTGGGGAAGAATTAAAATCCCTGTCTTTACTTTCTGTTCTCCTGACATTGGTTTTACTAAATGGGAAGAGAGGGGAATGTTAAGAAAAAGTGGGTAGCGCCAAAAGTAAATGAACAACAATGAAATGTGAATACTGTATTATAAATATACAACACATTGAAATAAGGTCCAAAAAAGTGCTAAAGTGAAAAAAGTATACATTTAAGTCTAATCTTGAATAAAAATCAACAATATAAAACCAATATAGTGAACAATATAGATTTAAATGCACAGTCCCATGATAGGATCAGCAATATAAACTTATTGGTGAAAGCACAGAGTTCAGTGCACAGATGTGAACAAAAAATTGGTGGTGACTTGAGAAGTGAAGAAATGATCCAGCACAGTGCTACAGAATCTTTTACTGCACCCCTGTGAAATGGACACCCACCTGAAAAGCTGGCTGCCGTCACAGCAGCAAACACTCACTCAGTGTAGATCCGCCATCTGTTGTGGGGAGGGTTATTCAGCAACTCGCACCATCCAGATGTAGCTGTGGTAAATACAGCTCACCGGGAGCTAGATGAAGTCTCCATAGTGTAGTATTTATTGGATGTATATGTTAAAAGCGAAAATAAAATGAATCATAAAACCATATGACAATGGGTGTCACTACCGACCTGGTATCGGACAGTGGCCTGACGTCAGAACTAGTCTCTCCTCTTTGACGCGTTTCATCCAATAGGACGTTTTCAGGGGGTCCTCTAGTGTCAGACTGTGCTTATATAGCCTCTCAAAACTGCTCAAATCATGAGAACTGAAAAATTGCAGACAGGAAGTGATTCGTCTGTCATTTTGCACCGACAAGGTGCGTCGGGGAGGAAACGCCAGTGCTGACATCAGGCCACTGTCCGATACCAGGTCGGTAGTTTTATGATTCATTTTATTTTTTCTTTTAACATACACATCCGATAAATACTACACTATGGAGACTTCATCTGGCTCCCAGTGAGCTTTTTTTACCACAGCTACATCTGGATGGTGCGAGATGCTGAACATCCTTCCCATAACAGATGGCAGATCTACACTAAGTGCATGTTCGCTGCTGTAACAGCAGCCAGCTTTTCCGGTGAGTGTCCATTTCACACTGGTGTGGTGGATGATTCTGGAGCAGTGTATTGGATCACTTCTTCACTTCTCAAGTCACCACCAAGTCATTTTGTTTCTGCACATCTGTGCACTAAACTTTTTGCTTTCACCAATACGTTTATATTGCTGATCCTATCATTGGACTGTGCATTTAAATCTATATTTTTCACTATATTATTTATAACACCGTATTCACATTTCATTGTTGTTCATTTACTTTCGGCGCTACACACTTTTTTTTAAGATTATTTATGCGTTTGATATATTACTTATCTGTGTCAGTTGCCGCCCCACCACAGCGCAGAGATACACATTTTTTATTTTTATTAAAATTTGGGAATGTGTTTTTTTTGGGGGAAAGTTCATTCACTCCAAACCTAAATGTTAAAAGCAAACTTTTTTTAAGTGCTCGCAAACTACACTAATCAAGCTTGTAATGTTAAATTAAATAACACCTCAGGAAGCACCCTCATGGTTAACAGAAGATAGATTTAGAACTAAGCTTGAGAAACGTGACATAAATAAATCACCGGGTCCAGATGGCTTGCACCCCCAAGGGTTCTTAAAGAACTCAGCCAGGTGATAGCCAGACCGTTATTCTTGATCGTTATGGATAGTCTACAGACAGGTATGGTGCCAGCTGATTGGAAAAAAAGCCAACATAGTACCAATATTTAAAAAAGGGCCGGGATATATCCCAGATAACTACAGGCTGGTCAGCCTAACATTAGCAGTCAGCAAGATTTTGGAGGGGATGTTAAGGGACTATATACAAGACTTTAGTAATGAAATCGGTATTATTAGTAATAATCAACATGGATTCATGAAAAATCGATCTTGCCAGACCAATCTAATAACCTTCTATGATGAAGTGAGCGGCCAACTAGATAAAGGAAGGCCTGTGGATGTGGCGTATCTGGACATTGCAAAGGCATTTGACACAGTTCCCCACAAACATTTACTGTACAAACTAAGGTACGTAGGTATGGACCATAGGGTGAGTACCTGGATAGAGAATTTGCTCAAGGGGCAAGTCCAGAGGGTGGTGATAAATGGGGAGTACGCGGATTGGGCGGGCATGGAAAGTGGGGTCCCCCAAGGATCTGTCCTGAGACCAATCCTGTTTAATTTATTCATAAACGACCTAGAGGATGGGATAAACAGCACAATCTTGGTATTTGCGGGTGATACTAAGCTAAGCAGGGCAATAACTTCTATGCAGAACGTGGCAACCTTACAAGCAAACCTGAACAAAATAATGCAGTGGGCAACTACATGGCAGATGAGGTTTAATATTGAAAAATGTAAGGTAATGCACTTGGGTGTCAGAAACACTAACACAAATTACTCACTAGGGAGGGGAACCTCTGGGTGAATCTAAGATGGAAAAGGACCTGGGGGTCCTAGTCAACAACAGGCTTGGCAGTGGCATGCAATGCCAAGCTGCTGCAAGCAAAGCCAACAGAATACTGGCATGTATAAAAAAGGGGATTCACTCCAGAAATAAGGAGATTATTCTCCCACTTTACAAGACTCTGGTCCGACCACATCTTGACTTTGCTGTCCAGTTCAGGGCACCGGTCCTCAGAAAGGATGTACTGGAACTGGAGAGAGTCCAGAGAAGGGCAACAAAAATAGTTAGGGGAATGGAGGACATTAACTATGAGGAAAGACTACAAGCATTGAGCTTATTCTCTCTGGAGAAGAGACGCTTGAGGGGGGATATGATATCAATGTACAAATACTGTACTGGCGATCATAGCATAAGGAACAAACTTTTCAGAGAAAGGGAATTTAATAAAGACACGTGGCCACTCACTAAAACTAGAAGAAAAGCGGTTTAACCTTAACCTACGTAAGGGGTTCTTTACTGTCAGAACAGTAAGGATGTGGAATTCTCTTCCACAAGCAGTGGTATCAGCGGGAAGCATCGATAGTTTCAAAAAACGATTAGATGGGCACCTTAAAGACCACAACATACAGGGGTATACAATGTATGGTTGACAGCAAACTCACACACACACACACACACACACCAATTATGGGTTGAACTGGATGGACTGATGTCTTTTTTCAATCTCACTATGTACATTACTCATATTATCAAATTTAATAATAAGAATTTCCATTACAAAGTTGGCATAGATGTTCATTTAAAAATCTACTAGAGCAGTGTTTCTCAACCGGGGTGCCATGAGGAGTCTTTTGGGGTGCCGCAGCAACAGCCTGATCTGAGCAATCCTCTGTTATCTCCTGTGCTACATGAGGGAAAGCGCACGGTTAACTCCTGTGTACAGAGGAGGCAGAGCTATGCCTGTACCTCCCAGGTTTTGGGGGTTGTGCTAGGAGGGGGAATTTGTGGTGGTTTGTGCTGGGAAGGGGATATGGATGTGTGTGGGGGGGGGGGTTTGCAGGGGAGGTTGTGCTGAGAGGGGTATTTGGGTGGGGTGTTTAAGGTAGGAGGGGGGATTTGGGGGGGGTGGTCTAGAAGTGGAGATTTGTGCTGGGAGGGTGATTGGAGTGGGGGGGTTGTGCTAGGAGAGGGATTTGGTGGGATTGCGCTAGGAGGGGGATTTGGTGGGATTGTGCTAGGAGGGGGGATTTGGAGGGATTGTGCTAGAGGGGGGATTTGGTGGAATTGAGCTAGGAGGGGGGATTCGGTGGGACTGTGCTAGGAGGGGAACGCACAGAAAAGTGCATGGACTCCGATGCACCTCCTGGTGTGAATGAGCCCTCAGACTGGTGAACCCTTGCATTGTTTACGATTCTAAAAGGTGCCTTGGCTGAAAAAATGTTAAAAAACACTGTACTAGAAAAGATTTATCCATCTTTTTATTCTGAATTAAAGCTGATAAAGCCACAATTCAAGTTTTGCTTGTGCGCTACAATTTTACACCCAAAAATATATACCTATAATTAAATATCCAAATTCAGGTTATAGAATGGCTGTCATTGAGATTACTAGGGGTAAATTCAGCTTTCCCAAGCAGAATAGCATTACCAACAATCCCAGCATCTCCTATCTTCTTATGATGTGGGCCTCATATATTAAAGCTCCAGTCATAAATATTGATATATGGTAATGCGCCCCAGCCACCTGTCAGATTCATTTTTTTTTATTTAAATTCTCATTTTCAAAGACAGGTTTAATTTTTAAGGATAGCTGAGAGGCAATTCTTAATACTGGTGTCTTGCTACTCAAAGTTATCTTTTGCCATTATTATATAAAACCCATTAGTATTACAGTAGAAATTAGTAGACACTTGTGTCATTAAAAAGCATTTTCTTTGTAAAACTCATTTTTCTAAGATAGGTTTTAAAATTCTGGTAAAAAATCTTGTCCTGTTTAACAAAATATCTCAGATTTTGCCAATATTTTACCAAGTGTACCAATACTCATACTGGAAACGCTTTAAAAAAAATTTGCCTGACCAATAAAAGGAAATAATTTTTTTCTGCTACTGTGTTTCCCCGAAAATAATACCGGGTTTTATATTCATTTTGGCTACAAAAAACACACTAGGGCTTATTTTCAGGGGATGTCTTATTTATTTATGGTATGTAAAAAGACGATCTTTAGACCCCATTCACACTAGCGTGACTTGTCAGGCGACTTGGTCGCCTGACAAGTCGCGGTGGGTCGCCTGCCATTGATTAGCACAGGACCCGTTCTAATAGGAGCGACACAAGTCGCTCCGACTTAGAAAAAGGGTCCTGTACTACTTTGGGGCGACCTGGAGGCGACTTGCATTGACTTCAATGATATGAAGTCCGTGCATGTCGCGCCGCGACTTCACAGGTCGCCCCAGCAAGTAGCGGCGCCCCTGTGTGAACGGGGTCTAAAGGGATTGTAACCCTAAAATAAATAAATATCCTGATCCTTTAAAGCATGGTAGACAGCACAGTGCTTGTGTTGTGTCATTTAGCCCTCTTTATGTTCTAAAAAACCTGGAATAAAATAATAAAAAAAAGTTCTCTCCCCCTCTCTCGCTGTCAGCTCAGGAGTCAGCATTATGACATTCTGTAATCCCAAAAATAAACCTTGGATAAAGTCATTGTAAAAATATGTAATTGATTTTGTAAAAAGATTATGTAATGTGCAGTGTGTCTCCTTTTGTAAATTTATTGTGGAAAATACCTTACTTATAGCGCTGTTGGGCACTCACGTGACCCTCCGGAGCTCTACTTTCCCTCTCCGAATACTTCAGAAGGAGGGGCTGAGATCAAGGATTTTACTAGGGCTTATTTTTGGGGTAGGGCTTATATTGCAGCCATCCCTGAAAATCATGCTAGATCTTATTTTCGGGTTAGGGCTTATTTTCAGGGAAACAGGGTATGTGTGTCTCCATCGTCTCCAATCGCCATCTGGTCAAATCAAAGGGAAAGATAACTGGAGGTCCTATTGCTTTAAACAAAAATTACCCATAATTTTTAGTAGGAGATCTGACTGTTTATGAACAAACTTAGTTTACTAGCTTCCTCAGGTTTCCGTAAATACAGATAATAAAATATGTTTTTTTTGTTATTGTTGTATTGTAACTATGATGTATTTGTCACTTGCACCACACATGGATTAGTTTGAACCACATGATCGTTTTTGTTATGTCTGCAATATAACTTTGGTACTTACTTTGCTAATGTTTATACAAAAGCTCCACTTGGCATATTAACCTATAAATGAACCACGATCTTCTACAAGTCATTGATGCTCACTCATAACTGTCAAACCTACCTCTTTGTGAATGAGCTTTCACTTTGGAATATGAGTTTAATGATTACTGGCTTGACCATAGTCAACCTCATATTTTGCTGGCTTTAATTAAATGCATGGAGGGAACTGCTTTCTCTAATGGATAGTTTTAAATAGGATTCTAGGGACTAAAGGAGAAAAATATTTCCGAAAGGAATAAATCTTGACGTTTAACCAATTGTTAGCTGTCCATTTTACAGGAAAACGCAGAGGTATATTTCACTAATCTTTCCAGTCATGTTTATACTTGTTGCTGCAATAATGATAACACATTGGCTCTATTCCCAGACACTTAAAAATGAGATTACCAAGTGGTAAATGAACTGTGTCTCGCCGTACTTACGAAGCACAAGGGCACATTGTGATAAGGATAATGACCTAGGTCTCCACCATAGACTTTTACTATGCTCACACTACTGCCAATATGCAAAATGTATCCACTCACTGGAAAGAATTATGTAAGTATTAAATAGACCGCAAAACAGGGAAAACATTGGAAAGAATGAGATGAACCAGAGAGAGGGGAATGAATATGTAGTTTAAGACAGGTGTGCTGTTTTTAATGCATTTGATCTGAACGAGTATGTTATAGGAGTGTGTGCATGCTAACAAAACATTGGCCACATCGCTTCCAAATGTGCATAACCAATGAAGACCGGGTCTTTTTCTGAGATTTGTTAAAATCAGTATATTTTTGCTAGAAAATGACTTAGAACCCCCAAAAATTATATATTTATATTTTTTAGCAGAGACCCTAGAGAATATTTTTTTTTGTCACACTGTATTTGCACAGCGGTCTTTCAAACTTTTTGGGAAAAAATAAGCTTCAATGAATGAAAAAAAAAAAAAAACAGTAAAGTAAAGTGGGGTACACACTAGTGGAAAATCTGCCAAAAATTCCCGCCCGATGTGAAATCGTCCGATTTTCGCCTAGTGTGTACACAACTTTCAGCAGCTGATGCCGACATTTTCAACGAAAAAAACACCAAAATTTTTTTTCGTCCGTCCCCAGACGACCGATTTTCGTTTAATGTGTATGCAGTACGTCCGTGAAAAATCGGATACGAAAGACCGCGCATGATCTGAAGTTGCTGACAACCCGGAAGTCTAGGAACAAATGTGGCAAAAAAAAAAAAGAAAAATCGGACGAGAAATTTTGTGAACATTTATGCACTGTCGACTAAAAACGGTGATGAACGCTGAGAAGACAGAGAAAAATCGGAGGATATTTTGTCCGATTTTCGTCAAGTGTGTACGGCCCTTTAGCCCAATTTTTTTTCCTATAATGTGAAAGATGATGTTAGGCTGGGTAAATAGATACCTAACATGTAATGCTTTGAAACTGCGCACACTTGCGGAATGGCGACAAACTACAGTACTGTTGCTCTCGCTCTAACGATCAGGGCAATACCTCACATGTTTGGTTTGAACACTGTTTACATTTGTGGGCGTAACTTACGTATGTGTTCACTTCTGCGCATGAGTACAGAGGGATGGGTGCGCTTCAAAATATTTTTTTCTTATTTATTTTCTTATTTCTTTTTTCTACACTGTCCCATAAAAAAACATTTTTGATCGCTTTTATTGCTGTCAAAAGGAATGTAAACATGTGACAGTAATAGGCAGTGACAGATACTCTTTATGGAGGGATCTGGGGTCCAAAAGACCCCAAACCCCTCTTCTTCACTTAAAAATATACAAAAAGCCAAGATCTGTGTTTTTGAAAACTGGCACCTTTGGCTCCTGAGTAAGCCGGAAGTGATGTCATGACATTGTTTCCGGTTTACCATATCCGAGACTTGATTAATGCAGATTCCAGCTTTATTCGGGCCTTTGTTTAGTCTCTCCGGTCTTATGTTGCTGGGGGGTCAATTGTTGCCGGGAGGGATCTACTGTTGAGGGAGAGGTCTATTGTTGCTGGCTGCTGGGAGATCTGTTGTTGCTGCTGAGGCTCTGTAGTTGCTAGGGTGGTATTTTGTTGCGGGGGGGGTCTGTTGCTGTGTGGGGGATCTATTGTTGTTGTGGTGGGTTTATTGTTGCTGAGATGGGATCTATCAAATTCCATAAAAATTACTTAGTAGCACAAAATGATACTTGGTTCTGTATTCTCTAAAGGGGGCAGTACTGGGAGGTGGGAGGGAGTTGGGCCAAGATACAGTGCTCAGAGGTAGCTAGGGGGCAGTGACGAAGGGCGAATCAGAAGGGGAAAGTTCCTGCACCTATTGTCTGAGAAAAAAAGCTCCGCTTATACATATGACATACCCAAAGTTTGAATAAAGTATATAGTCTAAAAAACTCAAAATGAATGGACCTTAGTAGAAATTCATCATTACTTTTATGTTAAATATTGTTTTTTTCTTTGGACGATTCTCTGTAAGGTAAAAGTGGATCACTTTTAGGGGCACCCCTCCCGCTACTTCCTGGTCGTTCGTGGGCTTACCTGCCCCATCGGTAAAGCCCGAGAACAATCCGATGCGGCCGTTAGCTGTGCAAGTGAGGCCAAGATGGCCGCCACTCGTCTCTATGGCCTTGGAGGACTGGAGTGACATCTGACGTCACTTTCAGGTGCTGGGCCAAAGTAAACATTTTTTTTAGTTTTTTAAAGTAAAAGTAAAAAAAAAATATTTTGTTTTTAAAGGGAAATGAGAGATTTTAGGTCTTTTTGACCCCAGATCTCTCAATGAAGAGGACCTGTCATCCTTATTTCTAATATAATGGATGTTTACTATCCTTGTAATAGGAATAAAAGGGATTTTTTTAAAAAAAGGGACAGTGTAAAAAAGAAAAAAAAAGTAAAATAAATAAAAAAAATGTTTGTGCAGAAGCGAATGCATACATAAGTCGCACAAGCATAAATAAACAGTGTTTAAACCACCCATGTGAGGTATCGCCATGATTATTAGAGTAAAAGCAATAATTTTAGCAGAAGACCTCCTCAGTAACTCTACACAGGTAACTTGTAAAAAATTTCAGAGTCACCTATAGAGATTTTTTAGTACCGTCGTTTGTCGCCATTCCACGAGTGTGCACAATCTTAAAGCATGACATGTTAGGTATCCATTTACTCAACATAACATCACCGTTCACATTTTACAAATGATTGTGGTAAATATTTTAATTTTTAATTTTTTACATTTATTAAAGTGTCTTTTTTTCAAAACAAATTGCATTTAAAGGCCGCTGCACAAATATTGAATAACAAATAAAATATTGCAATGATTGCCATTTTATTCTGTAGAGTCTTTGCTAATATATATATATATATATATATATATATATATATATATATATATAATGTTTTGTGGTTCTAAGTATGTTTCTAGCAGAAAATATTGATTTAAACTTTTAAACAAAAAGTTCCAGAAAAGCCCTGGGCTTTAAGTGCTTAAATAAAATAAATTTATTTATGCTCAAATCTACTACTACTACTGTTACTACTACTATTACTACAACTAGAAAATGAGAATTAGCACTTGCTTTTATGGAGTGGCACAAGATGACGGTTGTGCAGAGAGGATGATACAAATTTAAATAGTAAACATGGGCCAACAACAAGTCAAGAGATGCAAAGCAGTGAGCGCTATAAGCAGTGTTAGGGTGCATGTTCTTTAACCTCTTCCTGCCCTCGCTATAGCCTAAAGACAGCTACAACATGGGCCTAAATTGCCAGGGGGGCGTACGTGTGCATGAGCTGCCTGTGCACTCCTGTGGGGCGCGCTCTGTAATCAGCAAGTCCACGAGACTGTGAGACCATTACCACGTGATCAGCTGTCAACCAATGACAGCTGATCAAGTGATGTTAATAGAGCCGGTAATCTGCTTTTTTTCCACTCACGCTGACAACCAGCTTCTGTCAGAGGGAGATCGGTCCCGAACAGAAAGAGCCACCGCCACCTTATCTGTGCCCACCAGTGCCACCTGCCACTGCCCACCATTGCCACCTACCAGTGCAAATTAGTGCTGCCTATCAGTGCCCATCAGTGCCACCAATCAATGCCCACCAGTGCCACCTATCAGTGCCGATCAGTGCTGCCAATCAGTGCCTCATCATCAGTGCTGCCTATCAGTGTCACCTACCAGTGCCAAACATTGCCACCTATTAGTGCTCTTCCGTGCCACCTATTAGTGCCCTTCAGTGCCACCCATCAGTTCCCATCAGTGCCACCCATCAGTGCCACCAATAAATGCCACCTATCAGTGCCAACCAGTGCTGCCTAATCAGTGCCCATCAGTGCCACCTTATCAGTGCCGCCTATTAGTGCCTATCAGTGCCACCTCATCAGCGCACATCAAAATGTAATTTGGGTACAGTGTTGCATGACAGCGTAATTGTCATTCAAAGTGCGACAGTGCTGAAAGCTGAAAATTGGCCTGGGCAGAAAGGGGGTTTAAGTGCTCAGTAGGCAAGTAGTTCATTTCTTTCAATAGGAAACCATTGATTGGGAAAAAGGGGAGACTATATAGTGAATGTAAATATGTTTTTTTTCTGACCCTGTAACCCGCCCATGGACCCCAGGTTAAGAACCCCTGCTATAGGTAATAACAAAGTGCCACTGTTTTTGCACCTTGCCACTCATATAAAAGTAGCTGATTTCGTTCTAAGTTGAAGAAGCCAGCTAGCTTCTTCAGTTTAGAGTATCTACTTTCCTAGTATATTCAATCAGGATATTTGAATTACCATTGTTGGCATGTTGTCCTCAGGTGATAAGGCACATACAGAGTTGTATAAAGTACTCAAAACCCATACTTGAGCAAAAGTACAAGTGCTCGATCAAAAAGTGACTTGAGTAGAAGTGGAAGTGCTCGATCAAAAAGTGACTTGAGTAGAAGTACTAAAGTATTCAACATTTTTTGTACTTAAGTATTGCAAGTAGTTTTTGAAAAAATGTTGCTACTCAAGTACTGAAAGTAAAAGTACCAGTAGTTTTGAAAAAAAAATGCTACTCAAGTACTGAAAGTAAAAGTACAAGTACTGTGTTATGTAGTTATTAAAGAAAGAAGTCAAAAGTTTGAACATCATATTGTTTTTTATTATTTCAAATGCAGCTTTTATTTATACATACAGTAGCTTTTATTTTCGTATGCGCTGATAATACACATGTTTTGAGCTTCATGAAACCTGCCATCTACTGTTCTGGCAGTGGTAATTTTTATAATTGTAACGAGTAACTATGCAGCACAAAAAAAAAAAAATATCGGAGTAGAAGTATTGAAATCATTGAAAAAATGTAGTGAAGTAAAAGTGGAAGTAGGAGAAAAAAATTCTACTCTAGTAAAGTACAGATACCACCTTTCGGTACTTAAGTACAGTAGTGAAGTAGTTCTACTTAGTTACTATACATCTCTGGGCACATATATGGTGACCATCTGACCAACATTTGGGATTGATAGCCAAATCTTACAATTCATAAAAAGTTACCATTTAAATTAAATGAAAATGGTTAATGACGGCTCCAAAATAATGCTAAATTTAGAGTCTTGTAGAAAAGTTTGCAAGAGCTAAGTAAGTCCTCATTTTTCTATTGTGATTTCCATCCTGAAGTTAATTTACTTTACATGTAACTACATCAACAGTCTTGGATTTACAGTTGTAGAGATAATGATCTGAAAACATGCTAATAACATGTTACGTATTTTATACTCTTCCAAAGCCAAGATCCTTTATAGAAAGTTGAAATCTTTTTCCTAAATAATATGAGGTGTTGGAGGTCAAAATTAATTAACCAAATTTGGCAATAGATATTTGATAATGTTCTTGCATGAAGAGGTAAGGGCTATGGAATTGGTTTTTCAGATGATCATAGCCTAAACCTGCATAACAAAAATATCACAAAGGATAAAGCATCTACCACGGCAACTGCATTCCTTTTATTGAAAATGAGACAAATACTCATACAGAAAACATGGCGGTGATAATATACCCAAAACCCAAATGTCACCTCCCTACCCTTCCTCGTCCCCACCAGAACCCACACCCAGCCCCACTCTCCCCCAAATACCCAACATGGCCTAAACCTGCTTGTTTGAAAAATGACAGGAAGGGAAAAACACAACTCAATTAGACAACGGTCAATTTATGTCTATGGGTGTCTTCAAAGGAAACCTGCACTAAAGACGTACAGGGATTGCTATTCTTTACATGCTTCTGAATATACAAGTTATATGGCTGTCTTGGCTTTTGATACCATAAGACCTATAACAAGCATGACGATCAAGAAATCAAAGTGAAGTATAAACTCTTAATCTGCATGTGTTGAAACAATTGAAAAGGTAAAACAACTGCCAAAGCTGAATTCAGCAATGAAAATCACAATACTTTATAAGAGAAGGTTTCTTTGAACTGTACCAACAAAGACTCTTCAAAATTGTTCTTCATACTTGGTTCTTCCTTACCCTAAATTTCCAATTCCCTGGATTTCTCACACAAAGATGTATCCACTCTGATATCCAATTGTCAATATAAAGTGAAAGGACAATTTGTACTCCATATTGTAACATGGTAAATGTCACTGGCCCAACCAGTGGGGCTCTGCCAGGTCTACGGGATTCATGTATGAGAGAATTTAAGTCATTCTGGCCTAGGCTGGGTCTAGGCTGTTTAAAAATGTTTTAAAGTTTTCACTTTTTAAAGAATTGTTTTTTTGTTTTTTGTTTTTCTTATTTGCAAGAGGGAGGAAGCAGAAGCCAGAAGAATGGAAAATAAAAATAAAAGGTAAAAATTCTGCTTTTACTAACACATCAGCACAGATAAAACATATTGCAATATGTTATGGTTATTAATATAATGCATGGACAAAATGTTTCAAATTCTGCGATATCAGGTAGTGCTGCTGTTTTCACATAGTATACAGTATGTATACAGATTATCACCTTTCCTGTTTGTGCTGGTGACAATTGTCACTGTGACACATACCTCCGTACAGTCCCTGATTCCATGGGACTATTCTAGGATTTTTACAAAATCCCAGCATCCAGCAGATCCAACCTGTGTCCCGCTCCTAGCTGACCTGTATATGAAGAATGATGGGGAGTCATAGGCTTGCAGTGGCTTTCCTAGAATTTCCACCAAACAGACTAAACACTATTTTTAGTAATCTTGTTCCTGGCAAGTTGCGCCCCTGAACGTGAGGGAAACTCTATGACATTACTCACACTTTTATACCTTAGGTGTGCCTTTCAACACCTGATACACATGAAGAAGTTCTGTAACATTTGGGTTGATTTACTAAAGGAGTAGAGGCTTTTCATTTAGCAAAGTGAATGCTCACATTGTAAATTAAACGAGAAGTGCGAAATGTAAAAAACAAAAAACAAACATACGTACTCAGTTCGATGCTGCCTCTGTACCCCACCCCATCCAAAGCCTAATACACACTAGTATTTTTTTTTTGTTCAACAAAAAAACTGACAGCTCAGGAGGAGGTGCTGTACTAGCAGCCTATCAGACATTAGTACAGCGATCTTACCTGCTGCGCTATTGTGTTCTGACACCCCCCCCCCCCCCGTCTGGCGGAACACTCTGGTCGGTGCGCTCGGCCATTAGCTGAGAATGTTGATCGGGAGCCTATTGGCAGACCTTTTTAGGTCATGCCCCATTCAGCTGGCTTCTGTTGGACCAACTCCATTATACACAGGCCGAATGCTGCCTGACATTCGGCCCATAAGTACTAGGCGTAAGACCGATCTCTGAGCAAAGAAAGACAACTGATCACTAAGCCCTCAGTCTTTAGTGAGCAGAGAGCCACAGTCATCGGCTCTCTGCTTTGCCCCCCCCTCCCAGCACTTACTGAAGCCAACTGCCGGTCAAGCATCTGGGTGGCTCCCAGTATTAAAGTGGTGTTCTAGCCTTGGAAAAAAAGAATTTAAAGTCAGCAGCTACAATTACTGTAGCTGCTGACTTTTAATATATGGACACTTACCTGTCCAGGGAGCCCGCGAAGTCAGCACCCCAGTCGATTTTTGGATCGGCTGCAAAGTGCTGCCACTGCCATTCGTTCTAAGCGAAACAGGCAATGAAGCCTTTCGGCTTCACAGCCAGTTCCCTATTGCGCATGCGCAAAGCGCTGTGCATTTTCATAGGCTCGGCGGCGGGGGAAGGAAAAAGGGGATGGAATTTCCAAGGGGCAGCCGCGGCGTTGTCTCCCAGAAGTGGGTAAGGGTACCTGTCAAAAACAGGTACCCGTTACCCCCTCAACCTGGAAAAGTGCAAAATGTGGCACTAGAGGAGGGTAGAAAGCACATAAGCGGAAGTTCCACTTTTGGGTGGAAATCCGCTTTAAGATCTGGATCTCTACAGAGTCTGGACCAGCAGAGTGACATCTGCTGACAACGGGCTTTAGACTGCTGTTGGCTGAATCTGGGTCATAGGAGTGCACAACAAAGTGCACTCTAGTTACCCACAGGAGAAGTAAGGCCAAAATAGCTTTGGCCCTACTTCTCCTTTAAATGTTAGTAAATTAAGTAGTGTTCACTTTGAACAACCAATTTTATGCTAGACATTTTTTTTTCCTCTCACATGATTGGATATTCAAAATGAACACAGTTTCACCTTATTTACTATAATTCCCTTTGTTGTTGAACAACATCTAATCCTTTAGTAAATTAAACCCCGGTGTTTTTCTACCCTGTTTGCTGTATTATAGCTATATTTTTCAATAAACACACCGTCTGAGGAATAGTTCTACTGTACATAAAAATGCACTAAATGTGCATTTTAGTGGCATTTAAGAAATAAAAGCACATGAAGTAAAAAGTTTACTTGGAGGATAGAAGCAGTAAAATATGTGCACGTTTCCTTTAGTTAAAGAGAACTAGTTACAATGGAATTATGCAATAATCTAAACATTTAGTCTACAATTAGAATCTTTGTCCAGGCTTACTTATAAAAGAAAGTATTTGCTCCTTTTATGAAGGATTACTTATTTTGTCTGAGGCTGACTCTTTGGCTTGCAAAAAAGGTCAGGGATCAAAGTCCATGTGAAGACTAACAGTTAGCTGCCTTGTGGACTGCTATGGAACCTCACATACTAAGCTTGATTAAACAAAGGAGTGGAGAATGTACACTTCACAAAGTTATTGTTCACTTTGCAAAGTAAAAGTTTATTTACCTTACTCATTAAAAAGAATCGGTGTTCGCATCAAATACCCAATCATTTGAAGGGTTATTTAAAAATGAGATTTTTTTTTTTTTTATGTGCGATTGGATTTTTGAAGTGAACACAACTTCATCCTATTTACTAAGCTAAGTGTACAGTCACTTTGCAAAGTTAACAGTCTGTATTCCTTTAGTAAATCAACTAAATTGCCTACCAACCTCAGAGAGTGTAAAGCCTGCTATAGATGGATGAAAAGTCTGCCGGTTCAGCGGTAACTGGCTAAATTTCGATCCATCTATGGGCAGACTGGTTGTACTGAAGTTGAACCAGCATGTAATTTTTTTCATTTAGTTACTGATGACAGCTCTAGCCGCAAGCAGTGATCATTGTATTCTGATGGCTGGGAAACCTCCCACTGTCAGAATACAATAGCTCAACGGGAGGGATTTCCCCATCAACACTGACAGTGGTTAAAGTAAAGAAAATGTTATAATGTAAAACTTAGAAAACAGTGTCTGGTAACGGTTGCATTCTACTTTACTACTGTTTATGTTATTATCACATCTTCACCCAAGGTTCGGTTCTTGGACCTCTCCTATTCAAGATCTACACCTCCTCCCTTGGTCAGCTAATAACCTCCCATGGCTTCCAATCAGGGCCGGTGCTACCACTAGGCAAACTAGGCAGCCGCCTAGGGCGCACTGCCACCTAGGGCGCAGCCATGGCCAGTGCCACATTCCTATCCTGTTACCTCCTCATCCCCGGTAGATGTTACCTCTAGAGAGGGGGGCACTTTGTATATGAAGGGGTGTGTAGGGTTAAAGGGGAGCAGTGTGCGCAGGAAGGGGGTGTAGCATTAAAGAAGGGCAGTGTGTGCAAGAAGGGGGGGCAGTGTGTACAAGAAGGGGTGTGTAGGGTTGAAGGGGAAGCAGTGTGTATATGAAGGGGAGTGTAGGATTAAAGGGGGGCAGTGTGTATATGAAGGGGAGTGTAGGGTAAAGGTGGGCAGTGTGTATATGAAGGGGGTGTAGGGTTAAAGAGGGGCAGTGTGTACAGGAAGGGGAGAGTAGGGTTAAAAGGGGGGCATTATGTACAGGAAGAGGGGCAATGTGTATAGTTTTTTTTTGGGGGGGTGCAAGTAGCCAGTCTTGCCTAGGGTGCAAAGTAGTCTAGCACCGGCCCTGCTTCCAATACCATCTCCACACTGATCGCCAACGACACCCAAAGTTATCTCTCTATCCCTCAGCTCATTCCTTCAGTCTCCTCATGTATCACTAATTTACTAACAGACATATCAGCATGGATGTCACACCACTCCTAAAACTTAATCTATCCAAAACTGAGCTCATAATTTTTCCTCCCCCACGTGCCACACCACCTGATCTCTATGTCATGATCGATGGTACAATTATCAGCCCCTCCCCGCATTCCAAGGTTCTAGGTGTAATCATGAATTCTGAACTATCCTTTCGGCCCTACACCCAATCACTGTCCAAATCTTACTGTCTAAACCTCCGAAACATTTCCAAAATATGCCCCTTTCTAACCAATGATACCATAAAAATCTCCTAATTCACTCCCTGGTCATCTCCTGCCTCGATTACTACAACTCCCTTCTCATTGGCTTACCCTTACATAGGCTATCGCCCCTTCAGTTCGTTGAATGAATGCTGCTGCCAGGCTCATCCATCTTACAAACCGCACAGCGTCTATTACTCCTCTGTTTCAATCCCTCCATTGGCTCCCACTAACCCAACAAATTAGACTCAAAATACTAACAACAACTTACAAAGCCATCAACAACTCTGCCCCCAGCTATATCACAAACCTAGTCTCAAAATACCAACCTAATCATTCTTTTCGTTCCTCCTAAGATCTCCTGCTCTCTAGCTCCCTTGTTACCTTCTCCCATTCTCCCCTCCAGGACTTTACAGAGCCTCTCCCATCCTATGGAACTCCATACCCCAATCTGTCTGATTATCTCCTACTCTGTTTGCTTTTAGACGATCCCTGAAAGCCCATCTCTTCAGAGAAGCCTATCCTGCCTTCACCTAACTGTAATTTACTTTTCTCCATCAGCTTCTCCCCCAGTTATTACCTTTTGTATCACTTGACCCTCCCTCTTAGATTGTAAGCTCTAACGAGCAGGGCCCTCTGATTCCTCCTGTATTGAATTGTATTGTAAATGTCTGGTCTGCCCTCATGTTGTTGTAAAGTGCTGAGCAAACTGTTGGTGCTATATAAATCCTGTATAACAATATTAATAATTATAATCTTACAGTTCCAAGTACAATCAGGAAGTTAATGAATCAGCAAGTCTCACGCCTAGGTAAGTTCTAACCCCTGACATTTAGGGTGAAATGGTGGTGGGTGGCCAGCATTTGCCATAATGTGCAAGCATGCACAAAATGGGAGTTACATCATTTTGCCCATTGTTTTACCCATTAGACAGGCATTGATACTGTATCTCCCATTGCAGGAGTTACATTATCTCGGCGATCAGCTCTATTCCCGGAATTTTTAAGATTTTTAAGATACAAGGACTATATTTTTAAGATACAAGGACTATACACTCTACTGTGCAGGCAACTCTCTCAAGTGTACAGTTGTTAGCGGACAAGTAAAAGAGTTGTTGACAGTAGAGACTTATAAAGTCTCTTCTACCAGAAGACTCAACCTGCTAGCAAATTTTCTGCTTTCAGGGTTTACTTCTGCTTTTAAAAATGAATGCATATGCACAAATCTTTCAGCATAATGAAATAGACATAACTTTAACCACTTTACCACTGCTCACTAGAGCTCTACTGCGGCAAAGTGGTCCGATAACGTCTGGCGACGTAGACCTACGTCGCCAGACATTCCCCTCTCTCGACGGCGCGCGCGCCGCCGGGGGATCGCTCCCGCTGTATTCAGTCATAGCGGGAGTCGGGCCAGGGGAGGAGCAGCGGCGATCGCCGCTGCTCTTCCCCGATCGTCGGGGAATCGAGTCGGGAGATCCGCCCGCTTGTGTAAACAAAGCGGGCGGATCTCCTAAGTGACAGGCAGTGTCAGATTGCAGGGTTCAGCATAGCTGAACCTGCGATCTGTCCCTGTGTCACTCAGTCACCTCCCCCCACACATGTTAGTAAGCACCAGGCATACATTAACCCCTCCCTCTCCAATAAAATTAACCCCTTCCCTGCCAGTGTCATTTTTACAGTAACAGTGCATATTTATAGCACTGATTACTGTAGTAATGTCATTGGTACCCCCAAAAGTGTCAAAAATGTCAGTCAAGGGTCCGATCTGTCAGCCGCAATGTAGAAGTCCTGCAAAAAAAATCGCAGATCGCCGCCATTACTCGTTAAAAAAAAAAAACACCAAAAACAACAGAAATCTTTCCCTTAGTTAGTAAACGCAATAACTTTTGCGCAAACCAATCAAAATACGCTAATTGCAATTTTTTACCAAAAATATGTAGCAGAAAACAAATTGGCCTAAAATTATAAAAAAAATTGATTTCTACATTTTTTGGGGGGAATTTCATATAAAAAAAATGTGAAAAATATTGTTATTTTTTCAAAACTGTCGCTCTTTTTTTGTTTATAGCGCAAAAAGTAAAAATCGCACAGGTGATCAAATACTACCAAAACAAAGCTCTATTTGTGGGGAAAAAAGGACGCAAATTTCGTTTGGGTACGGCGTTGCATGACCGCGCAATTGTCAGTTAAAGTTGCACAGTGCCGAATCGCAAAAAGTGGCCCAGACGTAAGACAGCAAAATCCTCCGGTGGTAATGTGGTTAAGTGGTTCTAAAGTCCCTTTTTTTTTACCCTAATGAATTCTATGCATTAAGGTAAAAAGCTCCCCACATTCCTTTCTACCTCCATCTCTAAACACTTACCTGCCCCCTGTAACCGCTTTAACTCTGTCCTGGCTGCAAGACCGCTCCTCCACTAACTGGTCTCACAGGAGACACTGAGAGCAGTGGGAGACATGGGCTCCTGCTACTGTCAGTCAAAGTTCTGTGAAGAGGGAGAAGAGATGTGGTTTACTGGCACTGTGTGTCCATAGATGCACATAAGCCAGCTTGGGAGTGGGTGCACAGGTACCCTCATAGCACACGGTTTCCTAAGGCCAGGGAGGAGCAGACAGCTCCGGAAACTGTCAGGACTGCCAAAGAACAGGTAAGTATAACCACTTTTTATTCTAAGTAAAAAAAATGAACCTTCAATATCACTTTAAAGCGTGTGTTACCCCAACACTTCACATTCCTGATATGTGGCTGTTGTACCATGTATTTGTATGGGAAAGTATCCTGTTCTATTTATATTGCTTCCTTTATGTGAAATCCCCGGTGTTCCTACTAGTCCCCTTGCTTCCTATTAAAAACTGTCAACACTAAGCAAGAGATCACATCGTGGTCAGTTCTCTGGCTATGCTGGGATCTCAGTGTACTCTCTTAAAATGATCAGTCTTGTCCTGACACACTCCCCGCTGCACAACCATTCACTGGGAAGCTCAGGGTGCTGCTGCTTCTCCTCCCCCAGCTATTATGCAGCTGATAACAGAGGGAATGTGATCCCTTATAAAAAAAAATTGAAAAAAAGGTATTTGTAATGTTTTTTTTTCATATCTATACAAACATGTTTTGTCTTTCATTTCTATTTTAAACTGAATTCGTCTTGTTATAAGGTGATCATTTACAATCGCTTTAAGCCTGTCTAGTCACACTTTTGCATAAGCTTGACCATAGCTGGTCCACTTTAAGTAAAAAAGTGCGAAAATCATGGTACAGACAGCCATGAGGACCTATTTAGACTTGTGCACTGTAGTGACTTTCCCAAAAAGGGTCTAATGCATTTTTCATATTTTTTTTCTGGTTTGTTGGCAGCCAATGCCTTAAAGTGGAATTCCAGCTTACACCTAATTAGCCTTAAAACTGTCCCCACTCCCTTCCTAACACCTATGCTTACTAGCCTGTGTAAGATAGATATATCTACTTACTTATGGCACTTTTCCACTGCAAGTACCGGCTCGGCTCTACTCGGCCTTGCTTGGCCCTGCTTGGCCCGATTTGCTTTTCCACTGCTGGTACCGCATGGTACGGTGTTGGAACGGTTCGGTACGGTACGGTATGGTTTGCTTTTCCACTAAAGTAGTACTAAAGTTAAGTGGGTGGGATAACAACGGGGTGGGTGGGATTCTCTGACCAATCAGTGGCTAGTAGTGACTGCATGCAAAGGATTGTGGGATATGGTACCGGGTATGGTACCTATTGGAACCACAATCGAGGTGGTACTGTTTTTGAGAGCCGTACCGTTCGGTTCCATGCAGTGGAAAAGCCCCGCCGTACCATACCGTACCGAACCGTTCCTACACCATACCATGCGGTACCAGCAGTGGAAAAGCACAAAAGCAAGCCGAACCGTTCATTTCCATGCAGTGGAAAAGCGCCATTATTTTTAAGCAGGTCCAGTCCACTCATATGATCTGGCTCCCCTGTATTAGTCAGCACAGCTGCAGGGGAGAGGAGGGAGTGTTGACAGTGAATGGGCTAACCCAGGCTTTACCAGCCGTTGTCAGAGTGCTTTCTCCTCTCCCCTGTAGGCACTACTGGCTGGCACAGGAGTGATCATGTGACCAGACTGGAGCAGCCTGAAAATAGAGGGGTATACAGATCTTCCTTACACAGGTTAGTAGGCATAGATGTTCAGAGGCGGAAGTGGACAGTTTTAAGGCTAGTTAGGTGTAAGTGGAATTCTACTTTAATGTGTGACAAAATACCCCTAAAGTGTATGTGTAGACAAAACCTTGTTTCGTTTTGAATGCAGTAATGAAGAATTAAAACCTAAATCATATTTTTATTGCTGTCTGTGTGAAGTCACTTTCTCTTTTTGTACTGGCGACCAGTGTCAACAGCACAGGGAGGTGGGGATACATCTTGTAATGGGGACACCAGGCGCTGTGACACTTGTCTGTGAAAAGATTTCCCCACACATTGGAGAGATTTACTTTTATATCCTATTCTCTTTTCAGCACAGGAAGTGATTGAAAATCTCCACAACAAAACACAGGCATTAAAAAAAATGCTTAAAGAGGTTTCACCTATTACCTACTCTATCTAAAACTATTGTGAATGTGTGTTTATATTCTTGCCCCAGCTTACCTTTCTAAGTACATGCCTATGTAAAAGGCACTTCATTAACTGACTAAAGGAAAGAAACAGCTCGCATTTGCTTCTTCCTGTAATCGTTATAATGATGTGACTTACAAAGGGCCGGATGGGTGAAACCTCTTTATTGTCTGCCATTAGGAACAGGTAGGGGAGAAGCTGTCCAGATACAGAGGTGCTACACCCCACTTTTACAACTTTTCAGATATTTCCTACAGAATAATGTTTGATGTTCTTACATGCCCACAGTAAAGTAGCTCTCACTAAGTATGGTTTACAGGTTTTATTCTTAATTATGCCTTTATACTGACTTTATGTGAAATTCCAAGTTCTCTAATCAAATTCTTTTATTCCAAACAGAATCACAGAATCATGACTTGTGACCATAAGTTACACATGATTTACTTTGCAAGTTTTTGAAGTTCCAGTTAAAGGAAATCTAATTTTTTGTTGATACACTAATTTTTGCTCACAATGTATACATGTTGTGCCCCATGTTTATTATAGTTATATAAAAGTTTACTGTTCATATCTCAGCCTAAAACAGGTCATTTTTTTTCTCCTTCGGCTATTCAGATTCCTCCATCCCTAAAAACAAGGTGGATGGAGGAATCCCACCTGCAGGGACATTGTATTCTAATAGTGGGACCCTCCACTGTCACAATCCACTGATCAGTGGCTACAGCCACTGATTGAGAAAAGTTTTCAAGCATTTCCCTTCAACAGTAGTTGATCGAACAATTGACTTCTGTAAAGCAAGGAAGGCAACACACTGATCAAAATTCATCTGGTCCCTGCTGAACTGACCGAATTTTGATCAGTGTATGGCCAGTTTGAGTCTTTCAGTCAGCTATAGCTGATTTTATTTCAGCAGCTTCATAGTAGAATTGCTAACAGCATTGGCTGATGCAAAGTCTTTAGACTGATAATTTGCAAACTTTTTGTAAAATGTATTTATCTAAAATTGGGACAAAAATGTAGTTTGCTCAAAACTTATAAATGGATACAATATATACAGTATTTTCCTTTTAATATAATGATTTACTTGTGACCAACTAAATGAATGAATACTCTGATGATTATATTGTATTGCACGGACCTCTAGGTATAGATACTGCATATCAAGTCTGTTCTTATCTCAAGAGATTTGTGATCTCTATATATAATGTGCAAATATTGACCAGCCCGCGTGGCCCAAGCCTATCCCCTCGTTCCTCTCTACTGGCCCTTTGCTGTGATGGTTAGCCTCACAAACTAATAATAAAGCTGGTCATACACAGTTCAAATAAGAGCCATGGGTGGCCCTGCCGACATCACCGAACTCCATAAATTTTACCTGAGAAATTGGTAGAGCCTGCTGTGGGAGATTTGTGCATCCACACTCTTTAGCATGGATGGGGGTATCTATGGATTCCTTTGTTCAGCCCAGCATGTGTGGCCAGTTTAAGACATTGAAGGGGGCAGGCAATAGCCATCAACCACATTGGTTGCTATTTTCAATTAGAGCACCCCATATTTCATGGACCCTGGGGCTTTTTGGAGAAGAACAAAGCTGGTATATAGGTACCAAGGAGGTTCTTTCATTAAAAGGTAAAAAAAATACTTTTTTTTCGCCACCGGTTTGCTTTATATATAAGTAAAATAATAGATCATTACATATCAGTAATGCCCTGGAATACATAGCAATACACATAGGGGTTGATTTACTAAAACTGAAAAGTGTGAATTCTGGTGCAGCTCTGCATAGAAACAAATCAGCTTCAAGTTTATTTTGTTAAAGTTTATTGAACAGGCTGAAGTTAGAAGCTGATTAGCTACCATGCACAGCTGCACTAAAATCTTGTGGAGTATGATTTAAGCCCATCTAATAGTAATGGCTTTATCTTTTATTAGTGGGTATATCATCTAATGGTAGATTTGTATGTTTTCAACTCTTGTATTTGGTGCTGGTTCTTTTGGCCACAGAAATATTATCTTTTGTAACCAATAAGATATGTGCAGATGTTTTAGGCTAATACATACATTTTTGGGAAATAAACTAAAATAAGGGAGAACATGTGGTAAAAGTGTTAGGTCAGAGGCTTCACTTAAAGGATTAGGTTAAGATTAAGTGTTAGAGTAGGTTAAGTCTTAAAGCCGTATTAAACCCAAAAGCAAATATTTGTTATACTGCAGCTTACCAATTCTTAGATTTGGTGTCTGCATTAGTTTCATTTTTTAGGCTTTCTTTCCTTCATTCTTACCTAGTGCCAGTAAGTCGGTTGTAGAGCAAGCTGTCCTACAGATGTAGGAGTTAGAAGGTAGACAAGGGTGGTTACAATAATCAGCTTTCATTTATTTCTATAAACCCTGTATCCCAAAGGAAAAATAAAAGGTTATTCTAATTACTTATAAAGTGTTAGCTGGAGTTCAGCTATAATTTGCTAAATCTGCTAGTCCGTCTAATATTTCCCTTCCCCCAGAGAGATAATGCTGAAGTCCAAAGGTGTCCCTGTGTTCTTTCCTCCAGAGTGGGGGCACCCTAATACAGCTGGTGCGTTACTGTCAAAATCACCAGGTGAAAACAGAGGGAAAGAGCTTTAAAAAAGAAAACTAATACAGACACCATATCTGAGGATTAGTAAGCTGCAATATAATACATTTTTGATTCCGGGTTTAATACCACTTTAAGGGTTTATTTCTAGGTACAAGGTTAGTGTAAGTGTTCAAAGCTAGGTAATGGTCTAATTTTCAATGTTAAGCTTAAGGATAGAATATAGGTAACTGTTAGGGTAAAGATAAGTGCTCAGGGATATCTGATACAGCTGCTGCTTAAGTGGGGTACACACTAGTAGAAAATCTGCCGAAAATTCCCGCCCGATGTGAAATCGTCCGATTTTCGCCTAGTGTGTACACAACTTTCAGCAGCCGATGCCAACATTTTCAACGAAAAAAAACGGAGGAACAAACACCAAAATTTTTTTCGTCCGCCCCCAGACGACCGATTTTCGTTTAATGTGTATGCAGTACGTCCGTGAAAAATCGGATACGAAAGACCGCGCATGATCTGAAGTTGCTGACAACCCGGAAGTCTAGGAACAAATGAGCCCAAAAAAAGAAAAATCGGACGAGAAATTTCGTGAACATTTATGCACTGTCGACTAAAAACGGTAATGAACGCTCAGAAGACAGAGAAAAATCGGAGGATATTTTGTCCGATTTTCGTCAAGTCTGTACGGCCCTTTACAGTAAAAATCACTTTGTTTTTGACACCAGAAGATCTACAGACATTATTTTGTTTTGGCAGGTGAGACCTAAAGTACTGTTTAATGCCCATAATTGTGGTTTTTGCACAAGTATAAACTAATGTTCCTACCTCATGTTGCCAAGAACAGCACACGCAATTTTCTTTTGCAACACTTCAGGAAATGTGAGTGAAGTTTAATATGATAGGTGTGGCTTCATAGCAGCATTATTGTCCTTTGATATTATTTATACTGTATGTGGCCAAATGCCAGCAGTTGCTATAGTGGAGTTGACCAGTAGAACTGACACGTCATGGAACGCTTAATCTGTGTTGAGGGACACCTAATTTATGTTGCTGTATTGGACTAAGCCCAGCATATAGAATATCCAGGTTGGAAGAGCCTGTACTTTCATATGTAAGGGCAAGTGTTAGTCTAAAAATGTCCAACAGCTGTTTTAGCCAAACTAGAAGGAAATGTAAATAAAAATGAGGTAGTTGGCGCTGCCTAAAAATGTGTGGAAGGTTAAATAAAACCAGTAGCTAGTGTACAGGAGATTTCTCAGATATAAAATAGATATGAATGTAAAGTGCAAAATTGCAAATCAATATAATCACAAATCAATGTATATGCACATATAACTTATACAAACATATGCAGTGCAAAATAGTGCAGAAACAGTGTGCACACCCCCAAAAATTATATGTATATTGGTTGTATATATAAAGAATAATTATAGTGAAGATAGCCAGTTGGAAGATCTGGCCCATGAACCAGCGAAAATAGATATAAACCTATCTGTGAACTGAGTTACTGTGAAACTTTATCATAAAAAATATATATACTGAGTGAGATAGCGCAATTAATGTGATAAAATATAGAATAAAGTGTATAAGTGCAATAAAATACTGAACCAATCAAGGGTAATATATAATAATGGTGGATAATACTAAGGTGCTTATTAGTGCGAATAGTTCAAATTTATAAAAGTGTTAATTTAGGGACCCACATTTAAAAATATATAAAAAATTGTAGATTAATCCTTGACTGTGATCAAAAAACAGAAAATTAGATCGATCAAATAAATTGAAAAAAATGTCCATAAAAGTCCAGTGAAAGGTGAGCTGTGACAATATTCTACTTTGTGGGGGGAAATTTTGTAGTGCTCCAATAGTTTAAGTGCCGGGTGTGGGGACAGTGCTCCCCTCTTGTTCCCAAATTCTCCCGCACTCACCAGATAATCGCACCCCTACAGGGGTAACCAGCATATAGGACCAAGATCCACTATCCGGTCTTAGGATGTTCATGTGTGCTGATCCTTCTGGTGCAACCCTCTTGGAGCCGTATAAATCGTGGATGTCATATATCAAAGTATACTCATGGGGAATACGAATACGAGACGAAACGCGTCAAGCGTAACTACGTCACTTACACATCGTTGGAACCAGTGTTAATTTTGGCAGCAAATTTCAATTTAGTTTTAGTCTTAGTCTTAGGACTAAAATGGCATTTTAGTTTTAGTCCCATTTTAGTCTTCTGCAAGTGTTTTAGTTTTAGTCGTATTTAGTCGACTAAAACTCCAGTACATTTTAGTCGACTAAAACATCTTACATTTTAGTCGACTAAAACTCATTTTAATCATCTAAATGGTCATGGTCAGGTCAGAGAGGAGGCCTGTAATGCTGCTGCACTAATGTATCGTGAGTTGTAGAAATAGTAATTTTTAGTAGAGGTTCCCTGAGACTGGAAAGTTATTTAAAAGGCTGCTCTAGACTGCTGTCTCCTTTCTCACCTGACTTTTCCACTTTTCTTGATATTGTGTGTGTTGTTAACAGACCTCAATAGCAAAGAGTACAAATTACACCTGCAAATGAACACATCCGAGGAGTGACCCCTTTCCTGCATTGCAAGTAATGCCCCTTCCAGTTTGTGGATTTAGAAAAGTGAGCTGCTAGTACTGGACTTTCTCTTAGAAAGCCAGTTCTGAAAATCAGCTCTAATTTTTAAATAAAATATAAAATAGTATCACTTCATATACATTTAAAGCTAAAAACAAATAAAATCAAATTGTCCAAAAATCATTATAGATGCCTTTAAATTGCTACATGCATAAACTGCTGTTACAACAACCTAAATTACATAGATGGGACTTAACATGGGTGCGGCCCAAGACAAATATAAAAACGTCCTTTATTTCCATTTATGTAATCATTCAAAATATGACAATTTTTAATATACTGCTGGTATAATTACTGGAACTGCTGCAAGGTATTTTATGTTAACATACCTCGCACACCAATATGAGTCTGTGAGTGGGAATGCCAGCACTGTAGTCAATCAAACTTTACTGTGTTGCACAATGGTGTAACTGTAACTTGTCTAAGGCACATCTGGAGGGAAGGAAAGTTGTTCTGGTAGGTTTACAGGTAGGAGAGTGTACACAAAGGTACCCAAAAGTGTGCTGAGGCTCACAGACCACATGTAAAGACCAGGTGGAGAGGGTATATATAGCGTTGCTCTGGAAGGTCTAAATAATGGTGTCAGCCTCTTACTATAGCATACGGTGAAGTATGAAAACTCAAGGAATTAAGATGCCCAAGAATATTTTAAAAAACCTCCTGAACTGACTGTTTTGGGGAAAATTAGACATTGTTTCCACCATCTTTAGAAAGTCCTGCACATTCATTTTGAGCTATAAGAAAAGATAATTCAGTGCCTGGACTATGTGCTCCTAGTGAACCTGTGCCTACTCTTCCCACTGCATTTCTAAAACATAAATTTTTTTGTGACCACAGTATTCCTGAAAAACTGTACCTCAAAGATCTTGTGTGCACATCTGACCCTTTTCTATTTTTGGGGGGCTTTTTTTCAATTATTTTTACCTAGTGATCCTTCTAGTCCCTTCAAATCTACACTTTTTTAACTACTTTATCCATGGTCGTCACACAAGGCTGGACTTCAAACATGTCTGCCTTTGTACATCTTTATTACATAGTGGATTGATAGGACTAGTAGTTTATAAAATAAAAATATGATTCTTTGCATCACTTTATGACATATGACGAATATTACCAGGCTGATTACTTAAAAATGGATTCTGTTCCTTTAAAGCATGTTATACAGCTCAGTGCTTGTGCTGTTTCATTTGTCCCCCTGTATCACCTGAAAAACCTGGCTGATCCTGCCTGATTCTGCCCTCCCCCTGTAAACTGACCACGGTTTATCACGGCTGCTGAGTCCTGACACCGTGGTCAGTTTATGTGCCTCCGTCATCCGCAGCTCTCTTCTGTCCTCTCCCTCCTCCTCTCCCTGCCTGTCAGCTCTGTCCGCTCCCCAGCATTCCCCTTCTGCTGCTCATAACTCAGTGTTATTTCTACAATTCCTTCTGTTATAGTAAATAATGTTCCTAGTGTATGTGGTTTTTTAAAAATAAGCCACTGTATACCTTTTTCATAGCGCCGCTCTGCGCTAACGGTACCGGCCGCCTCTCTCCTCCTCTCCTCTTCCTTGCTGATGTCAGCAGGGGTTTTGTGGCCCCGCCCACTTTGCTGTCAGATCGAGAGAGGAGAGAGGTGGCCGGTCATCTATAAAATAAGGTATATAGCAGCCTATTTTTAAAAAAAAACACATACACTTGGGACATTATTTACTATATTAGAGGGGATTGTAGAAAGAACATTAAGTGGCTTAATAACTACTTTTATTCACTGAATGAACACCTGACCATTTGTCAGAGGAGGAGGATGGGGGTCACCCTACCCATCCTCTCTGATATCCCAGGGGCATCTCCCCACTCTCTCCTAATTCCTGCTTCCTACCCCATCCCATATCCTCTATGCTTCATGTGAACCCCCCTTTACACTTACCTTACATTTTCTATAATCCTCAACCTTTGTTATATTTTCTCCCCATGAACGCAGACTTCTTGGTAGTTCCAATCTCTCTAGCCCTCGATCAAAACTTCCCCACTATAGTAAAACATTATCTGTCTGTCCACATATTTTTTTTTTCCTGTGGTGCGTGAAACACACTCAGACTAACTAAAAAAAAAGTGCACACACAAAAAGTGAAAACACAAAAAAGTGCACAGGGTGTGCAACTGGTCCACCTCCAAAGAGGATGGACCCTGACCCTGATCCCCCGAAGCATGAGACTCAAGATGGGGAGTGAGGTACTCACTGACCCACCTGGCCAAAACCAGGCAGAACCCGTTCTCTAGGAGGACTGCTGAAACAGCCCACCCCAAGTGCTAGGTGGGGCTCCCCTGAAGGGAGACTCCATGAGAGTGGGCAAACTAAGCCAAAAGGCCATATCCAGCCCCTCCCAAGACTTTCAGGGTAGGCCCAAGGACCCACACTCAACTAATCACTGTGAATAAAGTGCACAAGTGCAAAGTGACAAACACACAAAGAAAAATACACACACACTGTCTGTTCACATATTAGGCCTTCTCGAAGACTCCTCCCCTGTACCGGTTGCTAGGGTAAGTTAGGGTAGTTATCAGTTTTGGCACAACAAGCCAACTAAATACATTACAGTTGCCCAGTAAAGGGTTTATCCTAATCCTTTTCTACGGGTTGCCACCCCACAACATGGGCTAACACCCTAATTATATTTATGTATTAATCTATCACATATGCAATGTTACAAATATGATCAAGCAAGGTGAGCAATATAGGTTGGGTTACGCTTGTTTGTTCTTTTGTTTGCTCATTTGCTCCCATCTGGGAGCCTCACGACGCTATGTTCACTATATTACCTTTAATGACATTACTCAAGCATTTATCTGTACTTTTCAAATAAAGCTTTTTTGAAACAGAAAAAATATAATACTTTGTGCTTCCCTTTAAACTCACAGGAACTACATTTCTGGAAAAGATCAACGGGTATTTTGATGCTTTCTGAAAATGTTCTTAGCTTGAAAAGTGAAAATAAATAAAGCAAACATATCTAGGAACTGGTAATCTGCTATATGTTTCATGAGTTAAAATTTGCTTTAAATGGGAGGCTTAGCTGCTCATGTGGAGTTCAATTTTACAGCAAAGTTAAAACAAATGGTCTCCTTGTAAGGAAAAGAGTAGATAAATTTACCCAGGGTCACTGTTAGAAATCATAGAGCCCCATACAGCCTGCCTGACCAGGGTACCCCACCCAACCCCCTCTTAGATACAGACTATCTGATCAGCCACCCCCCCCCCCCCCCATCTCCACCCCAGCTGTGGGGGTGCTGAAGATTTGGCAACCCTGGAGTTTATACAATAGGGGTGAGGGGGTTGGGGAGGGTGTTCTATGGTATCACCTTCACATATTTCCTGAAAGGGTGAACTAACCCTTTAAATCAGCTTTAAAATCAGCTGCACCATTTACTATAGTAATTATTAGGAAAACTTTATGGGCTTGTTTGCACTAGCTTAGCACCATGAAAAGCAATCCACATCCAGGTTACTCTCTTTCACACTATTTGCATCCGCTGGATTCAAGCTGCAAGAATCAGTGGAATTCATGGTGCTGGAATGTCAGGTGCATGGGAATAGTGGCAGCCATTCAGCCTAAACAAACCATTCTGTTACCTGTGGTTAGGGGCGGCCATTCAAGTCCAGGTACAATCAGATGTGAACAGGCCCGGGGATAGGTGCTGTGGCTGTGTAGCAGCCATGGCTGAAGAGTGTTTGCACTTGTAGAGCTATACTGTACAAGTGCAAACACTCTGCAGCCATGGATGATACCAGGGCCGGGACAAGGGGTGGGCGGAAGGGGCGGTTGCCCTGGACGCAATGGTTTACTGGGTGTAGGAACCTCTAAGCTTACACATCATAAATGGGGGAGGGGCGCAGTGTGGCATCTTTGCCCTGGGCACTGGATAACCTTGTCCCGACACTGGATGATACTCTTGTGTGCTGTCTTACACTGTGTGTACCTGGCTAGGAGAACCCTTACTAGTAAAAGTGCTTGTGTGCGATCTCTACAAGTCAGCACTGCCTGCTGCTTCTGCTGTCCAGATGACCAGCCCTCACACACCACTGGCTCCATCCTCACCCTCTGCCCTCAGGAGTTACTGAGGGAGCGAGACAGGCAGGCATCTACTGCCTGCATATCCCTCTGCCAGCCGGGAATAGAATTTAAAGCATTTGTTACCCCAACACTTCATATTCCTGATATGTGGCTGCTGTACCATGTACTTGCATGAGAAAGTATCCTGTTCTCTTTGTATTGCTTCCGTTATGTGAATTCCCTGGTGTTCCTGCTAATTCCCTTGCTTTCCTAATAAAAACTGATCACACTAAGCAGGATAGCACATCGTGGTCAGTTCCCTAGCTCTGCTGGTAACTCAGTGTACTCCCTTCCAATTATCAGACTTGTCCTGACACGCTCCCCCACTGAATAAGCTTTCACTGGGAAGCTCAGTGTGCTGCTCTTTCTCCTCCCCCAGCTCTTATGCAGCTGAGAACAGAGGGAATGCGATTACTTATAAAAAAGGTGAAAAAAGATATTTATAATGTTTTTTTATATCTATAAAAAAAATAAATGTTTTGTCTTTCTTTTTTATTTTAAACTGAATGGGTTGTTCTATAAGGTAATAATTTACAATCACTTTAAGATTCAAAAATTCCACGCCGGCTGCCTATGAACCAAAATTTAACAAATCGTTCCTACTCTCTGGGCCTTTCTGATGATATAACAGGACCCAGGGAAATGTTAATTTTTGTTGGCCATTCCAGGAGCCAATCATGCAGTGTCTGCACAGTATAATGTGCCATGAATCTGTATGGGCCCGTTAAATTGATGGAGCCCAGGCCCCCTGCAAGGGGACAGGTGGTACCCCCTTATCAGCGGCCCTGTACTTACCTCTCCGAGCCCCAGGATCTCTTTAGAAAACAGTACTTCTAATGTTGTTGCTTGGAGGGGTCTGCTTTCCCCCTGCTTCAGAGATTCTTCCCTCCAACCCCTACATTACCACTTGTCCTATAGTGGAGTGGGGTTTGGTTTGCTGAACATAGCAATGGATCAGAAGATTAATAATGCAAGTTTCTAAAGTGACTTTAGTGGATGATTTCTCTTTAATAAATAGGCATTAGGTGACCATGGCAGCTATAGAGGTAAGTATCCACTATCTTCTTTAAAGGGAAATAAATTATTTAAACTTTCATTTTAGCAACAGAGTTTCTTTAGGGATAAATATACATCCAATTTTCCATGTATCTTCTCTGGGCAAAGTAATGCACTAGGGCCTCTACCAAGGAGATGGTTAACTGTGGTGCTCATAGTGCCCCATGGCAAACAGTGGATGGGGCTTAATTATGATACATATTACACATGGCTTTTAAGTCTTAGAAATTTCAGTCAGATTTTTTACTTATTTTTTTTACAATTTTTTAAAACAATATTTTACTTTTTTTTTTTTTACAAAGCTTTCAGGGGTCTTTGACTAGATATCAGGGGTCTAAATAGACTCCTGAGGGTCTCACTTTTGTGACAGGGATTGAGGAAACAATCCCCAGTCCCTTTCTCTGTATCTGAACACAGAAAGTTATAAGTACTGTTTTAATTTAGGGGCCGGTAAATTACACACTTACAGGCCACCCTCTCCTGCTCTCCATCCTGGAGATCTCCCTGTGTGCCGGCAGGAGAGGAGAGGAGGGAAGCCATCAGAGCTCACGAGGGAGAGGGAGGGCAGGAGGAATCAGATAGTAATCAGTGCGGTGGTGCGGGATATAACTGGAACCAATCTTTCGTGGCTCCCCTTGCAGCATCTGTAAGCTGGTGGGAGGGAGGGAGGAGGAGATACTGCAGTGAGAGCTGCAAAAGATCGGTTCCGGTCATTTCCGCCACCTATGCACTTATCACCACTCTATCCACATGCTATTCCCCCTGCTAGGGAGAAACTGGAGGGGTCCCCCATGCACCTCAAACCCCTGGGTAATGTCCAGCCATGCCCATGCGATAAGACAGCCCTGCTCTCTATCACACTGTATACAGGTAGTTTATTTACCTAAACAGTGCAGTGTATACAACAGGTAATTTAACCAGTGTTTGCGGCACTGTGCTACTCCTCTGGTAGTACATACAGATTGTGCTCATCCATGCTAATCTTGCAGTTGTTATCCGCATAAATGTATATCAATGAAGATGGTCACATCTCACTGAAATGAAAGTGACAAAAATTGTACAAAACATACTATAATCTATCATTTATATACCCTTGAGAAACCCAAATAAATATATACTAGACTCAGTGTGGATAAGGTATCATCAATACAGCCCAGCTATGGTACTTTGTTGCCAGTGTAAGGTAGTACACAAAGACCACATTATGATAACAGCTTAAGGGCCTCTGTTGATGAGCTTTGGGCTTGGGTCATGGGCATATACAGCTTGGTTTCAGGTGCATTTTGCTTACATTTGACATCAGTCTGAGATGAATCTAAGATCATTAGAGTTCAATGACAAGAGCATTTCACCAGCAGTTGTCCTCCTTCTGTCCTCTATTTGACCTCCTTCTAAGCTGCATCAACCTGCTTCAAGCTGCTTTTGCATTTCCACTGACATATGGGGAAAGAGGCAGGGACATACTGTATTTAGTGCCAGACAAACAAGGCATTTGCCTTGGGCGGCATTTTTGAGGGGGGGCGTCTGTACTGGGATGATGATCATTTGTTAGAGTCAGTGGTCGGCTATCTTGTGATAGCAATAGAAATGGACTTCAGGATTTTATAAGTAAATAATTTGGAGAAACACTTTTTGGGTTGATTTATTAAAACTGGAAAGTGCAAACTCTGGTGCAGCTGTGCATGGTAGCCAATCAGCAGTGCTGGGGCAAGGTCACCTAGAGCCCAGGGCAAACATGCCAAACTGCCAACCCACAAGCATTATGTAACAGCAACCCCCCCCCCAAAAAAAAAATTGAGCAGTAATCTGCATGTTTACCCCTAAGCAAAAATCCCCCCCTCCTCCCATCTGCCCCCCTGCTGAAATCCCCCCTGCCAGCACAAATATTTGCCCCTCCCCTTCAAGCTCAATTCCTATCTTTCACCAAATCCCCCGGCACAATCCCCCTGCCCAAAAAAAATCACCCCTCCAAGCACAGATTCTCTACCCCTCAAATTTCCCCCCTGAGCACAAATCCTCTCCCCCCACTCCTATTCCCCCCTCCTAGCACAAATCATCCCTACTAGCACAAATCGCCCCCACCCCCCAAAAAAAAAGAAATTTCAAGCATAAATCTTCTTTCCCCATTCCCCCTCCAAACACAAAACCCCCAAATCATCATTCTTAACACCACTCCTAATTTCCCCTCCTAGAACAATTCACTTCCCCCTCCCAACTCAAACCCCCCTCTCATCTCCTCTTTGTCCCCCCCCACATCGAATGTGATACCACAGTGCCCAGAGCAGTTGCTCTTCCTGCCCACCCCTTGTCCCGGCCCTGGCAAACAGCTTCTAACTTCAGCTTGTTTAATTAAGTTTTGAAAAAAAAAAACCTGGAAGCTGATTGGTTTCTATGCAGAGGTGCACCAGATTTTGCACTCTCCAGTTTTAGTAAATCAATCCATTGTGTAGATCAGTGATTTTAAATAAAATACATTTATTTTAGATTGTAACAACCAAAATGTGAAAAAGTCCAATGGGTGAATATTTATGCAAATGACTAAAAGCCAAAGAAAGATTGGATGGTGCAATTATTCCACATATAGCTAACTTTATTATTGTTGAGCTAGTAAATGTATACAGTTTAATGACTTGTCGGTTTACTTTATAATTTTGGTATGGTAAAGAAGAATTGCATCAAGCAATATGATTTGTATAGCCTTTGATAGTACATGAATGATGTATTAACATACCATGTGAGCAAGCCAGGATAGTGAGCAAAACATTGTAATAGATATAGCCTTGCAAAACAATGTTTAGTCTATATGTCTATACTAGCAAAAAAAAGAAAAAAAAAAGATATATATATATATATATATATATATATATATATATATATATATATACCATTCTTGCCATTCGGGGTTTGGACGACCAAGATTATATTTGCGATTGCTGTATTGTAAGTAGGCCCCAATAGTGTTTGTATACAGGTATCATACCTTCACTTTTGTTGCTCCCTGCACTATATGATATTTTTCCACCCAAATCGGTCAGAATTTTCCATCATCCTTGAAGGGTTATTCAGTTCAGATGGTTGAGTGCATGATTTAATGCTATACAGAATAGATTATACACCTGGTTAAGTTGGTGTTTTTGTACGTCTGTTAGCACAGTAAATTGAATCAATGCAAGGTGGGCAGCAAAGATTTGATAGGCAACACAATTTTGGCTTTGTTCACAATGCTTGTGTCATAAGTGTTTTAGATGTATTTTCTTTGCATTTTATACAAATTGAAAAGTTTTCCAATTAACTTGATTGGGAAAACGAGAAAGTCAACAGACCACAACTCCAGCATGCACGCATTTTCTAATACACATTATTGCAATGCACCTGAAGTTAATAAGGCCCATTAGAATGCCAATTATAATACTGATTTATTTTTTGTTAAGGAAATGAATTTTTACTGTTGTGGAAGTGCATAACAAATATAAATTTGTATGGACTAGTTCTTGCAGGACACAAACCGAATTTTATATACTCAGTACAATAAGTAAACCTTAAATTCTCTCTAATATTAGTGAGATGGTACACTATACTTTTTGTATCTTAAGTATATTAAGAAAGTTCTAAACAATGGTGATGATATACTGAAGGAATAGAGGCTGATTTACTTTCCAAACTAAGTGTTCCCTGAGCTTAGTATATTAGGTGAAGCTTCAATCAACCAATCAAACCCTAGCAAAGCCCCGTTTCTTTTCAATCTTTCATTCATGATTGAATATTAAGCTGAACACAAGTTCCATTATTTACCAACATTAATTTCACAAAGTGAAACGCCTATGTTTTTTTAGTAAATCTAACCCAAGAAAAAGTTGATCACTGCACTAGTAGCCATTTTGGATGGAGGCGCTTTGAGGCCTCATTCACACAGCCATAAAAAAAAACGCATTTACAACCATTTTTAATTCACGGATCTGCACTGTTTATAATGGAGACATTTACATGGGTGCCTTTAATTTTTTGATCTGTAAAAAAAAATGAAAACTGAAAAAAACTGTGCTAAAACTTGATCTATTTCCTGATCATTTATATAGGAACTTTTGTTCTTTGCCTAAAGATCAGTAAAATGTTTATAGGTGTGTTACAGCCATGTGAATGAGGCCTTAAAGTTAGCATGGGAACCTGCACACAAAATGCATGATCTGCAGCATTATGGACAATGGCAGTGGAAATCCCCAAGAAGAAAATGCACAGGTGACAGCATTTTGATATCACTCAGATATCTGTGTCAAAAATGCATACATGTGATCAGAAACTAAATATAATGGTATCCTATTACACAGAAGGATTTACAAAGTGAAAAGGTTTCCCACAGCAACTGTCTCTTAGGATCAGGATTAAAAGTTAAATGTAAATTCAGGTCACTGGATAAAAAAATGCCTACCCCTTGATAAGCAATTCTTACCACTGAATGCTGCTAATAACCCACCAGGGTGGCGCCCTGCAATGCCATTGCTCTGAATCTGCAACTGTGGTCTTTACTAATTTTCAAGGTCAGTGCAGAAGTTTTCCAAGACCACTCCTGCACTGAGCTCTAAAAGGCCAAGCTGCTCTCAAAACCATTTGTGGATACATGGGAAACAGCTGATTGGGGGTGGTAGGAGCTACACATACCCCAGTGGTCTTATTTACCTATCAAATACCTGTCTGGCAATGGAAATCAACATTGAAGAAATTTACTCATTGGGGTTGATTTACTAAAACTAGAGAGTGCAAAATCTGGTGCAGCTCTGGGTAGAAACCATCCATTTTCTTTTTTTTGTCAAAGCCTAATTGAGCAAGCTGTAGTAAGAAGCTGATTGGCTACCACAGCTGTGCCAGAGTTTGCACTTTCCACTATTAGTAAATCAACCCCATTGTTTGCTATGGGAACCCTCCACCCCCACATTTCATGTTCTCCAGTATTGTGAGCTACCATTTAATAAATAGGATATAGTGTCTTTTAACCTAAAGCTAGATTACAAAATACTAAAAATGAATGTTAGTATGTATGGCCACACCAATGATAACATTGAGCTGCTTCTACAGGCAAAACACAAAACGTATGTAGAGGCAGCCATTTTTAGGCCAGTGTGCATAGACCCTAATCATATATATATTTATATATCTATATCTATCTATTTATCTATCTATCTGTCTATCTATCTATCTATCTATCTATCTATCTATCTATCTATCTATCTATCTATCTATCTATCTATCTATATATATATATATATATATATATATATATATATATATATATATACACAGATATATAGATATATATATATATAGATATATATATATATATATATATATATATATTATACATATATATATACACACACACATATATATATATATGTATATATATATATATATATATATATATATATATATATATATATATATATATATATATATATACTATAGAAAGAGCAGACCTGTCTCTTGTAGCTACCAGTTATTCTTCTTAATCTTATTTTTAAGATTTATTCTCTTCCTAAATAGGCCTATTAAAGATATAGTACAGATAGCTATGTTCAGTAGATAAAAAAAAACCTCCTGTGCATATTTGGGTGCCTGACTATACAGATAAATCCTCACCAAAATTTAATGAAGTTACTGTATACAAAAATTACCTTTTATTAAACATATAGGCAAATCTTGACTGGGGGAAAGGGGTTAGTTGATTTTTCACCTATGTATTGTAATGAAGGGTCGTTTTTTGTACAGGTTTATTTTCTAGCAAAGTACAGGTATCTACTGCAACCAAATAGAATTTACTATATGAAGCATAACTAACTCAAGGTGGATGATAACTGGCTGCAATGAGTATTGCACTTCACCCTTGTGCCCCTTGCACTGTTAGTATGGTTAACATATGTTCAACAAATGTGGCTGTACTCGTGGTATTCTGGTATTTGGGTATGGAAAGCTCTCTGCCTGCAGTAGATGCTAGTGATTAGTAAATAGGTGTAGATCTGCGAAACCCTAGTGATGAGTTGGTTTGTTGTGGAAATAATTTCAAACGTGCACTGTTTGTACAACTGAAAATGTAGATTGCAGGCAATGATAAACACCCCTCCCTGTGTGTAAAGAATCTGAGAGGCGTATTTCAGGAACACGTATTTACACGGATTATTATTTGAAAGCTAAGCGGCAGATTTGTGTCCAGGTCTCCTTGCCAATGCTGTAAAGCTGCCAGTTTAGTTGAGTTCCAACTCTCCCCCCTCCTGACTTCAGAATGTCCTTCTTCCTTGTCACTGAAGACATACACACCTACACTTGTATAGTGACAGCACTGGGAGGCAGAGCCATGTATCCACCACTCCTGGCCAAACAGGACCTGCTGATGTCATCCAAGCCACATCATTAATGTGTAAATCTATGTGATCTAATCCATTTCTTCTTCTGAAGAAAGACAAAGTTGCTAATTTCGGTAAAAATAAAACAAGTTTGCTTTGTGTGCATTTTGTTTCCTTTTCCCCGTGTTGTTACATTTAATTGCTCAACATTCCTCCCTATGTCTGTGGCTACCGATATTGTAGCTTTGAAGTGTTTGGAATAAAATAGCATGCTTGCGAATCCTTTCCATTCCTCCAATTTATTTTGGTGTCTTGAAAATGAATACATTGTGAAAATGGCTGTTTCTATATGGCAACATCAATTCTTGGGAAATTAGTCCAATTAATTAAAACCGGCATGCCATTCCCTCTGGTCGGTGCTGGGTCCCTGATGCAAGTTGCAACTATATTACATTGGAGCAGAGTAGACATCAGTGTTTCACAACCAATGGAAGACTATCATCATAAATAATCTTGTCAACAAATGTATGTTTGGATGCGGATTGTACACAGCTGGAAAAGCTACTGGACATAACTAAAAATCGGGAGGGGATTTTTAGGAAGAGATAAACAACTAAACATATCTTCAGTTTAAATGTTTAACTGCTTAAATGCAAAATGAATATATATTTTTTTATTTTCACGCATAAATAAGGTTTCCAGTGCCTGCTAATCTATACAGAATGGGGTTTATTTACTAAAGCTGGAGAGTGCAAAATCAGGCTTACTTTTACATAGAAACAAATCACCTTCCAGGTTTTATTGCCAATGAATTGAACAAGGTGAGGTTAGAAGTGTGTCTGATTTTGCACTCTTCAGCTTTAGTAAATAAACTCCAGTGTATGTATGAAGTACAAATGTGAACATAAAAGTCATACTCCAACCCAATAAATGAGATCTGCCTGGGTATATCTATCTATCTATCTATCTATCTATCTATCTATCTATCTATCTATCTATCTATCTATCTATCTATCTATATCCGCCCTATATATCCCTTGCTTTCTGTAACACATCTGTGTGCTCTTTGTCTGTTCAATACACCCTTTGATGTACATTTGGCCTGAAACCATGCTGAAAATATCCAAAGTATTTACAACACTAGCTTCAAAAAGGAAAACCCGTTTGTTGAGCTCTGCACACAACTCTGAGCTCACCTGGAGGACTCCTAATGACTTTGGGGGAAGAAGGAGTTGAGTAGCTGTAACACATGGTAAGAGATCGTGACTAGATTGCATGAAGCATTGGGCTCCTGGAATACTAACATTAACACAAGGCAGAAAATTACTTTTTTTTTTTTTTTTTTTTTTAATGGGTGCATGCATGTTCCTATAAGTGGGATTTGGTGTAACCCCAGGGAGGTTGTTGTAAAAATGTTGTTGCCCAGGTCTTCTGCTGTCAATCAGCCCCTCCACCCAGGGCAGGGAGAGCTATGAGCTCTCATGAGTTAAATGCACAGACTTCTCATGATAAACGTTTGCAGACATTGCGCATGCACTTCTATACCATTGACTTTCTTCAAACTTTGACTACATGCTCCTCTATACATGTCAGTGTGGCTGAATTGAAGCAAAGTTACCTAGTAGGCACTCCCTTTTCTATAGCCTTAAGCACAGGACACCTACCAAGGTTACTGATAGTTATATATTCATCCGAATCTTAGGACATTTTCTGCTAAAAATAATATATATATATATATATATATATATATATATATATATATATATATATATATATATATATATATATATATATATATATATGACACTAAGACCAACTGGGCACGCTAAACTATGTCTGAGATCCACTAAATTAACATTAGATTAACCTTACAGCAGAACTCCTGTTCCACCCTTAAAATGCAAAGACTAATAAAAAAAATAGTCATGATACAAATCGGAAACGTTACCTTAAATCTTATATAGTTCTAAGAGAAAGGCAAAGAGCTCCCTCCATTAGCCTGGGGTGGTTTTGGCTGGTGAACCCTCATTCTCAGCTTTCACAAGGCGACGTAATCCACACTAAGCGCCTTGTCCCACTGTCCTAGCATTAAAGAGACCCAGCAGCTGCGATGGTGGACAGTTAAGATTATATATGATGTAAATACATTGTAGCTTTGTCAGCTCCCCCAAACCATAAAACTTACTTTAATGACATCACGTGCTCCAGAAGAACCATTCAGGGTCTTTCCTTATGGCCATCCACATAAATAACCTTTCAAAAAACTTTTAAACTACTAAATTCACATAGAATAGAAGCCAGAAGTATTTGCACTAATGTTCTCTCTTAAACTAAATGCAATGTCTGACAAAGACGTGGACTTATCATTTTATTAAGCCTTTGCCTAGGTAACCTTTCTAATGTAGAGGTCACAGTTTTTACAGGAAAGGTAAGTGGTCTTTTTCCCTTCCATTTTTAGACTTTCTTTTCTGGAAGATGAGTCAGACATATAGTATAGACCGGTGGAATTGTGTTATTATTCAGCTCCAGCTGCCCACTGATGTCAGCTCTTTTGGCAGTCTACTGTAAAAGTGTACCTGATCACATATTTAAGTAAGAATTATTTGCATTGAATGTATTGCATAGGTGTTTAGACTCAAATGTTTGGCCAGATATGGCCAAGGTTATATTAGCAAGTAGAGTGATGAGTAGTTAACTTGGAGCCACATTCAGCTCCAAAAGTTCCCTAGTTTGGAGCCTGGGGGGGGGGGGGGTCTCCAAAATATGGTTCAATATTCAGCATATATGCCCAGATATGTGTGGCTAGGTGCAAGCTATTAACATTGTATGTCAATGAGCCGAATTGTGTCTACTACTACTGTTGACAAGAGTCACATCCTAAACTTACATTTTTGGGGGCTTGGATAAAAGAAGAGTCTTGGGTATTGCGAAGATGACGTCACACGGGACGTTGGGCAGATGAAGGTGGCACTCATATATCAAAACCATCAAGAAACCCAGCCTGACAAATAATCTATACCTGACAACGTTTCAAACCAAAACCACAGCAAAGCTAATTACAGGCAAACCATCAAATGTACACTATTATTTTCAACAATGTGTGATTAAAGTAAAAAAAAAAAAAAGTTCAGCCCTAGGACTCATCTTCAAAGGGTTTTAAGCTTTCAATATCAGGAAGAACCTCTTTTGTCTTAACGTGTAAAGGAAGTGCCATAAAGTTTTATGGTGCTCAACTTATTCAAAGCATTTGTCCCTACTGTAAATAGTTCACTGGCCAGATTTACAGATAACAGAATCGGATCATCTTCTCCAGACTTTCTAAAGCAGTTCTTGGGCTAAAATAAATTCACACCAAGTCAACCAGTTTGACCATGTGTGGGGTTTTTAAGCTTTTTAGCTTTACTTCTAGAGGCATCATACTGTTTTGGGTCAGCCCATCAGAAGTTTCAGTACTGGAATAAACAGGTACGTCATTTATTTTAGACAAATTTTCCTTTGACATATATTTATTTTTAGGCGTTTGGTTATATGTATATTTATGTAGCATTTAAGCTGGCCATACATTGTACAATTTTCTTATTCAATTTCCTTTAGATTTACATTTAGCTATGTAGTGCAAAGGCCTGCCTGGTTGCATACAAATCGAAAGTGTTTAGGTTTGACTTCATATTATGTGGTTTTGGTGAATCTAAAGGAAAGTTGTATAATGTATGACCAGCCTTAAATATATATGTTAGTGAAAAATGGAAGACTGCTGAGATAATAAATATATATATATATATATATATATATATATATATATATATATATATATATATATATATATATATATATATATATATATATATAGTAATACTGCAGGGCATAATTTCCTATATATACATATCTGTTAATTTCCAGTTAGGTCAAAGTCTGATTCCTTAATTTGATACAAGATATCTTACTTTACAGATATTTTACATAAGATCCTGTTACATCTATGCTAATATATAAGCTTATCATTATACACTATTAAAATCGATTAACCTCTTTCACTAGCCAGCAATAGACAAGAAAAACATAATTGTTACCACAGGTTCATCTGTTATATTACTTGCAGTTTATTCAATATGACAAAATATAAGATTCATGATTTTCACATATGAAACTGAAACCAATAAATATATGAGTTACATTATCGCATAAAACTGGCTAAAAATGATTATATTAAACAATGAAGTACAAATCGTTTTATACACTTCAGCATTAATGCAAAAAAAATTAAAAAAAATATGTAAAAAAAAACACAATAAATTACACATGAAAATAATTCTGGCGATTTGTTCCCTTCCAAAATGCCAAAAGAAGACAAACTATATCCTGCACACATACACTGTATAACTAAGTATACCATAGTGTGTGGGCAAAAGGTAATAGGTGGGCACATATTTGACCCTAAGGGGGAAAAAACATAAACACTACTATTAAAATGAGACATTAAAACAAATTCACGCTGTAGTGTGTGACACATATGTTTTTTTTAAGACTATACAAGTGCATGGACACATCTTAGTGGATTTTACACACTCATGTGTGTATGTACAATACTATATAACAAATGGCAAAGTTTCAGCTTGAAACTTTATACTTGTGTTTTTCTATTGTTTATATTTTCCAAATCTAACTGGTTGCCAAAGATATGACCCCTATTATAATAAGCACAATATAATACAGCCACTCTTTGCCTGCCCTTTTCAGCCTAGTATCCCAATTAGCATTTTTTTTCCCAAAGAACTTTCCTTGACCCTGGACAGATTGCACAGTTAGTACAATGACGCCTGGGCTAGTAAACTATACAAGGAGCTGCCGAAACAGTTTTTTTTCTCCACATTTTACACCTTAAGACTGACATTAGCCAAAATAATAATGGATAAAATACAGATCTATACACTATTTTTTTTTTGCTTTCAAAATATAGGGGTGGTGGGGGACCTGTCTTGTGTTAGAGGTGTTAATCAACTCAGATTCCCTGTAGTTATTTTACCTTCCCTTGATCCCATCCACCTCCCTTCACACAAAAGGCAAAAAAAAAAACAACAAAAAAAGTTTCTTTAAGTAGATGTAGTAAAACTAAAGTTTAAATATCTAACTCCTTTGAGGTCGCCATTTTAAAGGGAGTCTTTGCTTTTGACTTTACAATCCTTCTTCCACTTCATCCTTCGGTTTTGGAACCAGATCTTGATCTGCCTCTCGTTTAAACATAAGTTGTTGGCTATTTCAATGCGCCTGCGACGTGTCAGGTATCTGTTAAAATGGAATTCTTTCTCTAGTTCCAGGGTTTGGTACCGAGTGTAGCTGGTCCGGGAACGCTTGCCATCAGTTTCTAAGGAGGAGAAGGCAGTAGGGGTATATACATTTAGCATATAATAATAGTAATAACGCCTAAAAAAAATATTTAAAAAAAACTGAAAAATAAAATGGTGCCTGTCCATGCTAGACCTACTAGGCTGCATGCATTTATGTACATCCACATGCATATATGAATTAGATTGTTTAGTACAGCATAAAGTTAAAGTTAAAATGCTAGGTCACCAAGAAGCTGTTTTCAGTCCTGTCTTTCATTTCAAAGTCTTAGCAAAATTAACTAAACAAGTTTATATGATTTTTTTTTCCTGTAAAAAAAAAAAAACAAAAAAAACATTTTTCCCTTCTCCCTAAAAAATGGAATTATTGTCTTTTCTACACGTTTTGTTCCTATGATCCAATTATGCTGTCATAAATTTGGACGTCTATAGCCTGTAAGCCTTTTAGTGGACAGTTTTACGAGCAATTGATGCCTAAGTCGTAAAATTTACGACCTCGGGTTTTTTTTATTATTTGCCCCGTATGGCCTATAAAAACCAATGCAAAAAAAAAAAAAAAAAAAAAACCCCTATGAAACAAAAGCGAGAAGTGAAAGTTTACCATGGCTCATGTGCAGTTTGGTCATCCAGGGGTATATTTGGGGTGGCTGCTGCTGCTGCTGCGTCTGCTGTGGCTGTGCCTGTTGTGGTTGTTGCTGTCCTTGTGGAGTTGTTTGTACCGGCTCTGATTTGATGTTCTCAATCCCTTTAGATCTGTCCTCCAACGAAGTGTTCCCCGCTTTCTGATTGTAAATCCCAGGGCTGAGGGCACCTTGCTCTCCTCTACCCAGTGTGTGCCCCGAAGTGCCCATGACATTACAGGAAGGCCGATCAGAGTTTGTAGTGGGGTTTGAAGGCATGTCCAGACCGTTTAGAGAGTTTGAAGAACCAGGAGATGGGAATGTAATGCTCAGATCCAACCCACTGTAGCAATACCTGGATGAAGGGACCTCGGATACAGATCCATAATTCCCATAACTTTGCATGGAATAGGCTGGAACATTTTGACTCTGCTTATAGAATGAATTGGCTACGTACGAGCTCATGGCTGATTATTATTATTATTATTGTTATTTTTTGCACCCTTTGATTAGGCTTGATTTGTGGCCCTTTGAAGTTCAGGGGTTTTGTTCTCTAAAGTGCAGAATTTATAGCTGGGGAATCCTCTTTCTTTATTCTATGTGCTCTGCCCAAATATGGGATGTTTAAATAGAATCACGTGACTCTGTTGGCCAGTCATAAATTTGGCTTGATGACCCCAGGAGGTTATTGATGGAAGCCTGTGAAACGTATCTGATATGTTGGCAGAACAAACTAAAGGCCCCAAGTCGAAAAAGAAGACAATGAGGCCACAGCGTCACCTGGTGCCAGTAGGGTGGTAAAGCGCCTGATAAATATGGCTGCATCGAGAGCCACCATTGGGGTGTGCTAGGTCAATGGGTGACTAACTAAACCTGGAATTTATAACAATATAACTATATCCTTCATTTATTTTACAACGCAGTTGACCACCCATTGAACAAGGAACCTAATGGTTGCAAATTTCCCCAAGGATCGGTTATTTTGACCTACACAAACAAGCGGACATTGCGCTTTTTTATCGCCTCTCCTTGATTTTGCGGAAAATCCACTTATGTATTTTTAAAAGAACTTATACTTGCACAATAATTTCTTCCTCCCTCTACATGGGCTTTTTTAGTGAATGTGTCTCTATTATATTTAACTAATAGGACCCACCGGAAATTAAAGAACATTAAAGTCCAATATTTAAAGGGAAATAAGGGGGAATTGCTCCATCTTAGCATGTGGGGGCTATATATCAAAAATAATACTCCATATTTACCCTAGTCCCTTCTACACCTATTTACAAATTACAGACTGCATCTGATAAGAGGGAAAACATGTGTTTTAAAGAGATCTGTGTGTCTTTCTTTGTTCAGTCTGTTTTTTTGGTCTGCTGGTTGAAATGCAGATCCTTATCTAGCAAAGCATCCCCTAAACATACGTGTGCAATAAATATTTGTGTTTTTCATCACTGGAGAGAAAGTTCAGGTCTCTGGTTCTCTGTTTCGCTTGAATGATCACAAAAGTCCACAAAACTCACTTTTATTTGGTGAAAAAAATATATATATTCAACGTGTGGTGTCCGGCTTTCATACTTCACTTTCCTCACTATAAATACCTGCTAATGTCATGGAGATGGGTGGGTTTATTATTTTTCTGGAGGTACAGATCAAACTATTCTCCATATATATAATATTTATTTCAAGGTGAAAAGTTCAGCTGGCACAGAATTGGATTATCTGTGATGGCTGCAGAGCCTAAATTTAATATAGCAGAAGAGAGTGGAATTAACCTAATACCCCCAAGGATTTCTATAGGAATATATTGGCTTAGTGGATTTCACTTACATGTATATGTATATATACAAATTACACATACTTTTTTTTTTTTTTTTTTTTTGTTACTATAGGCTAGATCAGAAAAGTATGGTGTTTAGAGCTTAACTTACATGTATATGTATATATACTAATTACACATACTTTATTTTTATTTTTTTTACTATAGGCTAGATCAGAAAAATATGGGGTTTAGAGCTTCACTTACATGTATATTTATATATATTGTTGACATGTAACTTTCTTTCTTCTGTAGGCTAGATCTGAACAGTATTGGGTAGAGTTTTATTTACATGTATATTAATATATAATAATTACATATACTTTTGTTTTTACTATAGGCTAGATCAGAAAAGTATGGGGTTTAGAGCTTCACTTACATGTATATTTATATATATTGTTGACATGTAACTTTCTTTCTACTGTAGGCTAGATCTGAACAGTATTGGGTAGAGTTTTATTTACATGTATATTAATATATAATAATTACACATACTTTTGTTTTTACTGTAGGCTAGATCTGAAAAGTATTGGTCTTAGAGCTTCACTTACAGATATATATATATATATATATATATATATATATATATATATATATTACATGTATTTTTGTTTTTACTATAGTCTTGATCTGAGCAGTATTGGGTACAGAATATTCATTTACATGAATATATAAATGTATTAATTAAACATACTTTTCTTTTAACTATAGGTTAGATCTGAAAAGTATGGGGTCTAGAGTTTCATTTTTTCATGTATATTTTTTGTATATATTATTTACACATACTTTTCTTTGTACTATAGTCTAAATCTGAACAGTATTGGATACAGAGTTTAATTTACATGTTTATATATATTAATTACACATACTTTTCTTATTACTATAGGCTAGATCTGAAAAGTATTGTGTACAGTGTTTTATTTACATTTTTATAGATATTATTTGCGTGCACTTTGCTTTTAGCTATAGGCTAGACCTGAAAAGTATTGAAGTATTGAGCATATCATTTGCATATATATTTACATTATTGTATTACAGTATTAGGGAAGTGTTTCTTTCATATCATAGGCTAGATCTGAAAAGAAATATTAGGTGCAATATTAATATTAGGTGTAGAGCTTATTTTTCCCCCCTCACCTTTTTCTTTTTCTGCCTATAAGTTAGGTATCACTAGGTTTTTGTAAATTGTTTTTGTTTTATGTATGATTATGATAGATTGCAATACATGCAGCTACATAGTTATCAGATAGGCTTTGATCCTAAAGATTTTTACATGGGTGGTTTAAGGTGACAGTAACTCAAGGCTGTTATGACTCAGTTGGACTACATATACTCTACATTATGCCTTGCATATTAGAGGTTTCTGCAGCTATATGATGTGTGTACATATACACAGTGTGGAGATAAAAAAAAAAGGCACTGGTGGATTGTGGTCACCTTTGATGAGTCACATAGGGTCCAGAATGACCTGCTCCTTGAAATCCATGATCCCAAGTCCCTATGAAAGGCTTGTGTTTGCTGGGGGGCGCATGTTTAAAGGCAGACAATGCACGTGTTTCGGAAGTTAGCATGAATGCAGCATAATATATCTTTATTGTAGTATGGAATAGAGGCACAAAAGGCTCTGATAGAGAAGAGTGAGCTTTTCTGATCACTGGGAATGACATGCTACACAAAAGCCTTGTCTCTGCTGACATTGTGCATCCTAAAATAAAGAAACAGGATGAGTCTATTTTTCCAGGCAATGAAAACGTACGACCATGTAAAAATAATATCAATTTTATTAAATACTCAACAGTTTGTCCATAGGACGTGATCTTTATACATAGTCAGTGGAACACGAGAAAGTAACCATTATTCTACAGCTAGGAAACTTCATTTTACGAGCTAATATTGAACATTGCAGTGCTGACATAAATATAAATACTGACACCACGGGCACAATGAAAAATAAGAGTCACACGGTAACTGTCACAGTATGGAATATGGAAGATCATCCAAAGAATCGTTTTGAATACAGTCAAGCTAGTTTTGGGGGAGAAGAGGTGGTGGGGGGGGGGGGTGGTATATTTAGGTGTCCACAGTTCATGGTAAAGGGATCAGAAGAGTTTTTTTGTTCATGGGGAGGTTATGAATCTCTTCACATTGGAAGTGTGCAAGCTCCATCCCAAACACACACATACACAGGCAACGTCTGTCACAGGATCAATCTCCCTTTGTTCGCAGGCAATGTTTGTTTACAAGGAAATGTGTGACTTTGGAATACTGTCTTTTGTTTTAAAAAGTTTGAGGACAACATGACACAGAGACTCAAAGCCAAAAAAAAAAATGAAAGGGTGGACGTAGGCTGGCCAAAAGCTCACACTTTTTTTTTTTTGCAGGTCGTCTATTCCCTCAATGGATTCATAGATAGATATATATATATAGTCCACAAGTGGCTGTATAAAAAAAGATGGGAAGATATATATTTTCTCTATTTCTATATTTGTTTCCGATAATGCAGCCCATCCAGATGAATTCTGCCAGCTGAAAGGGGGGTTGGGGGAGGGATAGTAGTAGGGAGTAGAGGGATTGCTGGTGGTGTTCACTCTTTGGGCTGCTCCTCTGTGTCTTCTCGCTTCTCCTCTTTCCCCCCGGCCAGGCTGTCAGCATTGGCCCCAGTGCCCCCAGTTAGGGTGGAGGTGAGGTTGCTTTCCTTTTTCCACTTCATCCTCCTGTTCTGGAACCAGATTTTGATCTGACGCTCCGTTAAGCAAAGTGCGTTAGCGATTTCAATCCTCCTGCGCCGGGTCAGATAACGGTTAAAGTGAAATTCCTTCTCCAGCTCCAAGGTTTGATAACGGGAGTAGATCTGGCGACCTCGCCTTCTGTCCGTTCCATAGCCCACCCCTAGGGATTCAGACACAAGACAAACTGAGAATAATTAGTGAGAAACCCCTCAGAATACCTGTACCACCATACCCACCCACACATCTATAACCCACTGCATGCACTACCCCTATACCATTAATAACTTCTCTATATTAAAAAAAAAAAAAAGTTACTTTTTTTTGCTTTAAATTCTAAATATCAAAATGCACATGTACTAACATAACAACAGTTTTAACATTAAATTAATTTTTTTATAAAATGCAAGATTTTTATTTATTTAACTTTTAATCCCTCCTAAAAAATAATAATAATAAATTAAAAAAAAAAAAAAACAAACCTCGTTGAACTTTATTACATATATTTGAAACTCTCAACGTCTTTTAATTAGAAAGCACATAACAAGCCATATTTGCTTGCAACAACTTAACAAATAAAAGGCCTATAACAGCAACTGTGAAAGGAACTACTTTATGGCTTTTATGAGGCCATAAAAAAAGGAACTGAGCCTGTTCTGCTAGGGAGATGATCGTAAAGATCGTTCAGTTTATTTAATTTATATCTTCAAGCTGTAAAACTTACCACTATGGGAGTTCATGCGCTGCATCCAAGGATAGATCTGTATGCTAGTTTTCTGTTCCTGGACATTGGTTCTGTTTTGGTCACTGTTAAAATCCTGTGCAATTGAAGTCTGTGTATTGTGTCCCATAGAATTCTGCCTGCAGCTAGTAAGCATGTCCTTTTCCTGGTAAAATGCATTAGATCCATACTCATAGGGGCCCCGGCTGGAGCTGAAAACAACATTATCTTGCGGTGTGTAAAATGGTGAAGAGTAGATCCTATTTTGAGCAACCGCTGCTCCATAAGTGGAAAAATGCCTAACAGGGTCATAGGCAGTTGAATTAAGGGCCACATTTGGTATAACTTCTTGGCCACTAGCTAAATGGCAGGATAAAGAGGGGTTCGTGAAATAGGAATTCATATCTTCTCCTTTACCTGCCTGTAAGATTTCTTTAATATTTATTTCTGTCTCCAGTTTGTAGTCTGAACTAGATTGTTATAGGGACGGCTCCACTCCAGGACAGACAAAATGACAAAGTCAGCTGACCTGCCTGGAGCCAATAGGAGGCGAGATGTCAAGAGAGGAAAAAATTGGTTTTGCTTGTGTTGATTCCCTAGCTGAAAGTATACATTCAAAGTAAGTCTTAGAATTAGAAATAGAAAATTAGTTGGGGAGGAGGTAAAAAATCCTTCAAGTAGCTTTGGGACTTAGGAGTAAAGTCTCCAGAGAACGCGGTGGTTTAAATCCGATTTACATTTCATCCCCATAGAATTTCACGTTCTTCTTAATAGAATCTAATGTATGCAAAAGCATTGGGAACTTAGCAGACATGTAACTCCCACACACGCGTGCAGAGTCACAGGCTACATCGAATATATCTGCATATGCATGTAGCTATATATATATATATATATATATATATATATATATATATATATATATACATACATATATATATGTGTGTGTGTGTGTGTGTGTGTGTGTGTGTCACGTCCATTAATAACACTCTCCAGCTATTACAATATTACATATTTACAAACATAAAAATGAACATACAATTTTCTGAGATAATGCTCATTTTATTACGTTTTCCACAAAGACAAGTGTTTATTATGACATTAACACCCTTAGGTTTTCATTCATTAAAATACCCTCAGTGGTACTTACCTGGGCTTTTTTTTTTTCTTTGAGGTTTTGCCCACAGCTTTTATTATGTGTCACATGCTTATTAAATGATGATCTCGGTAGTAGTAATGTAACAATGCGGTATGCAAAATATTTCTATTGCTCAGACCATTTTACTCCATAGATTTTATGTTTTGCCCCCGCTTGGCTGCTTTATAATTAGAAAGCTGTAAACCGTGTGGCTTTTGTAGACTAAAGAAGGTCTGATGGGATCACAGGAAATAAAAAAAAAGCTACATTTAACTGACAGGGGGGTCTGAGCATAATAGGGTGTAATGTGTTTATTGCTACACATGTATAAAGTCATCTTGTGTACAATGTGGCTATCTATGATATATTTAATGTCCTAGCTTTAAAAATAAATCTAATAATAATAGTTATTGCAATAAAAAGGGCATGATTGGTAGTTAAAAAAAAATAAAAAATGGAGATCCCTGAACTCCTTGGACAAGGACATTGTGAGTGCAGTTGCTAGAACACTCTCTTATGTAACAAGCTATTCCTAAAGCTTACAATTTGTGAAAGTTACAAACAGCAATATTTTTTTCAGGGGCTGAAGAGAAACCCGGATGCTGAAGGATTTTACGATCTTTTTCCTGTGACCAACAAAGCGAAATGGTGGCTGTAAAGCCATAAAGAAGAGAACAGAGGAAAAGGGGTCGTTTATTGCCCTGGTATAACACCAACAGTCCCCTGAGTGCAGGCAACAGCTCAGAAATAAAGTTTAAGCAAAATAAAACGACCATTTGAGGCAGAGATTAGACAAGAGGTGCCTGGGACACCCTCCTGCAAGAAAAGGTTTGTGGACCAAAATGTATGTAGTTAGAACAGGGAAAAAGGGGGGGGGGGGGTTATTCAGTACATTCCCTTCTGGAAAGGTGAGGGGAAGGGGGTGGCAAATGTCTTAATAAATAGAATTCCTTATTGTCGCTTTTCCTGTGTAAAAACTTTGCTAACCCAGTATCAAAATTTGCCAGCAGCTGGCACCATTTTTTCACCTATCAGATGTTCTATAGCTAGTTACTTAATGCTGGGAATTACATTTCTTTTTCACTGCATTCCTCTTTGCCTAAAAGTTTGTATATATACATATATGTATGTGTGTGTGTGTGTGTGTGTGTGTGTGTGTGTGAGCGTGTATACATCACTTGCTGTCTCTAATGTATATAAAATGGTATATATGTGAGTGTGTGTGTATATATGTGGGTGTTTGTTTATACATATATACATACATATATATATATATATATATATATATATATATATATATATATATATATATATATATATATATATATATATATATATATATATGCACACACACATCTGTATAGTGTAATATATCGATCTAATCATTGCTGCTATATCAGGATGGTGTGGATTGTAGCTGGATGTTCCTCCCAAGATTGTAGTGCTAAGCTATAAAGCATTTGATTGCTTTTTAGAGTCTTATTTCATTGCCCACTTATCAGCTTATCTCGTATTTATTGTACAGTATGGTTGGGATTTGCAGTAAAACCAGTGGGCCCCCAGCCGCTCAATCTGCTTTCACTCTTGTTATGATTTTATAAGGACTTCTCTCTCTCTCTCTCTCTCTCTCTCTCTCTCTCTCTCTCTCTCTCTCTCTCTCTCTCTCTCTCTCTCTCTCTCTCTCTCTCTCTCTCCTGCTCTATTCTTTTTATAATTAAGTTTTTGTTTTTCTGCTCCTTCATGTTAAACTTACAGAAAAGTGCAAGGATTGTTTTGGGAGAAAGGACTTTGGTATTTAAAGGATTTCACCGAGCCAGTTCTAGGCTATAATAGTGCCTCTCTTAGAAGAGAAAGTTAAGTGTTTTATTACATCTATAAGCAAAGGGCAAGCCTTAAAGCACTCGTCGATTTATGGGGAGCAGAAAACTGGCTACCACATGCAACTTGAAGCAACAAAGGGAAACCATGGTTTAGGCAATTTCATCATAGCAAATTGGGGGAAAAGAGCCTTAAACCAAAAAAAAAAAAAATAGCTGTTTGAGTCAATTTTTCTAACAGTAGCTTGGCTACTGTGGTGTGCCACGGAAACTTTGAAAATGGGTTTCCCTATAAAAGTATGTACTATTTTCCATCCCAGTTCTACATGCAGTTGTAATTGCCTTGGAGGTATACTCTGTAAAAATCGAATCCCAGCACAATTATGTAAACTCAGCAGAATATAAAAGAGCAGATGTTTATGAATCCACCCTAGTGTACTGGAGCCATGGCTGCATGTAGTTCTTTCTCTTTCTTCCCCTAAGACTAGTAAGTCTTCTTAAGCAAACACTGTCTACTAAACAACAAGATCTCTGGAATCACAGGTACGTACATCGATTAATAACTCTCCACCTTTATTTCTTAATACATTGCATTTTCTCTTCATCTTCCTAATACTATTGAATAATGGATTTTCTCTGTTCTAAGTTATGTAATTTACGGATTGATTATCTGATGGAAAATAACCTGTGAAATAATTGCCTCAACACACGTGTTTTCTATATCCTCCCCCAATTAAAAGAAGGAAACAGAGTTTCTGAAGCCAAAGTACCCCGTGTCAAAGTAAATTTCATCACTTTACCTTCATCTTAACTGGTTGCAAAAAAAAAAAGTCTTTCTATGAGTTAACGACTGAATGTAATTATTTACATCCTACACGCAGCATAAACATATAGGACATCTACTGGATGTTCAGGCTCTTGGTCTTACAATAAACACATAAAATGGTATCATGGGAGGATATGAAGCTATATTTAAACTGGTATGAACATAAACGCCATTTCTGTTTTGCATTTTGCGTTATACAATGAGATAGTAAACTTGCAGTTTCAGACTTGTATGGGAAGTTTAAGAAAGACACTGGTGTGTAATTAATAGTGAGTTGTATTGTTGGACATCACATAGCCGGGATAAAAACACTAAGCACCTTTCTCTTCACCTTTTTAATTTATATTTGTAATTTACAGCCCATCTGGCTGCATGCGTTTTATTTATTTATGACCTTGCATTGAGCTTAGCCCAGTACCTTCATTAAAGCTGCAGTACGTTGACCGAGTGCATTACCTGCCAGAGTCTTATTAAAGTCATCCTGTGTAGTTGGGGGGTATCTTGGGCTGTGTGATTTTTTTTTTTTTTTTTTTTTTTCAGGGGTATTGGGAGACCCAGATTATGGTTCTAGGGAGTTAGAGAAGGTATGATGCACGTTTGATCGATCTTTACTATGGTCTGTTTTTTAATGTAATTTTCTTAAGTGTCCCTGAGCTACACTGGAATTTAATACGACTCTAATCCTGAAAGTAATCTGGGAAACACACAGTAGAAAACGCAATAGGCTATTGCCAAATTAAACTGGCAAGAAAAGAGTTAAGCCATAAATTAGACTCATTTTAATACGTATGAGTATGTTTAAATGCTACTCAAACATAGTATCCAGACAGACACGTGTACACATAAAAAAAAGACACAAAGCCTATAGAAAGTGTAACCATTCACTATCTAAATAAAATCGAATGTTTACTGATACTACACATGAGGAGGAGACTTGTCCCTGAGCCCTTGCCAAAGTTTTAAGCATAGAACTTTAATCTCCTTCAAAAAACATGGAGGATTAAATAAACTCAGCAGTAAACAGTTATTGCCTAGTACATGCAGCCAAAAAAGCACTGCAAGTTGTAAAAAAAAAAAAAAAAAAAAAAAAAAAAAACTTTGGCACACTGTTTAGGTTTACCTTATTGTATTTTCCGCCATTTACTACTGTGGGGTGTTACCATCTGCATTGTGGAAACGTGTATCTTAACGAATCTGCTGGAAATATTATTACTTGTATGTAATATATCTTATGTATGTAACAAATCTAACATGCGAAAATAATAATCTCTATGTTCGTTGGAAAACAAGATCAGCTGTGTTATTAATCATAAAATAGATATATAAATATCCTGCATAATATTTTCTATTTTTTCTTTTCTTTTCTGTACAGGAAGTTATTGTGTCATCTGAAGATGGAAGCTAAGCTGAAAATGTGTGAATTCCAATTTTTCTATAAAGCTACTAACTTTCTACTCTATATATAGCAGCACATTGATTTGTGCTAATGTTATCAGCAGAAATAATAAGTGCTGTTTATGGTTTTTAAACTTTTATTATGTGGCATTTTGATATAATAAAGCTTACTTGTCATAACTTTTTAAGTCCAAACTATACCGGTACCTGCATAGTGTACATTTCATTAATATATTGCTACATCATTTTATTTCATAAATATTAAACCGCTGTTATGATTCCTTAACGTAACCTTACTTCAAAATGCACAACTGTTAACATTAAAGGAGCTTGATATAGCTTTTACAAGTTTCAGAGCTGTCTGCTATCAGATTCCAAGAGAGATTTATTTAATATAACACTGTTGTGTTGGTCTGTGGTGTGATGCTTTTGAATGGACGAACCACAGGATAAATGCTACATTACGATCTGTAGATCATTTTTATGTCTCCTGCAATGATTTCACACTCATAAGTGATCTGACAATATTATGTTCTGTCTAAATAAAGTCTTGCTCTTTCTGTGCAGGTAGTACAGTTTTATGTATCTTCTTTTATGCAATGTCCAGAGCAAAAATAAATATGCAGCTAAAGCTCATTACAAACAACTTTTTCAATTCTTCTTTGCTGAAATAGTCAAGTGCTTGCAGAGAAAAATACAGGGGCAAAACACCCTTATGCACCTGTTTCTTATTAAACTTCACACATTACACACAAACTTATAAAAAAAAAAAAGATTCCTGGCAATACAATCTTACAGTGAAAATTCCAGCAGAGAGCAATGTTGACCAGTGCAAAGGGAATGAGCTGGCTTAGCAGCTTTTGGTCACTTGGTGGCAGTATATAAACAAACAAACAATGATGGCCATGGGACTGACTCACCACAAGCCACATAGGAATACATGCTTCTTTACTGCTGAATTCTAAAGGCCCATAAAACAAAGACCATATATACATGTGTGATCCTAGCATGCCTAGGACCCAATCTTAATAACAGGAACAGATGACCTGGAATTTCACTCTTTGTAAAAGTCCTTCCTTAAAGCAATTGACTCCTTCTTTCCCTATGGATAACAGCAATTTGACCCCTCAATTAAACGTTTGTGTTCCTAGGCTGCCTGTTTTAATAAAGCACAAACCTGCAATTCACATTTCGCCAAGAACATCCCATTGAAGTCATTATTTTTCATTGTGTGCTTTTTTTTATGGTTATTACTGTATTTATACATTTGGAACTACGACTGTAAATTTAATAACCGGATTTAAGCAAGGAAGTAAGCAGGGGAATCTTGCCAATAAATATAGCAAGTGAACAGGCGAGGCAATACTCTCATTTTCTTATTAACTTACCACTCACTTCAATAAATACGTTGTTATTTTTGTATTTGAGCGTTTTACTGCCGGCTCAAACAGCAAAATGAACAAATACATCGAGAGGGCATAAAATATTCATAGACACCAAGAATATTTAACACCAAATTGTGTTTTCTATCTGTAAAAACATTTACAGTATGCCAGCTAGAATGCACTTAAATACAATAAAAACGACATTATTTTAACAGGACAATTTAAACATTCTCTTTGTGCATACCGCC
>NC_138769.1:599374321-599382926 GCF_965119305.1 Pelophylax lessonae
GCACACATACATACCGATATGAGTGCAGATACACACACACACACACACACACACATATATATATATATATATATATATATATATATATATATATATATATATATATATATCTACAGTATATATATGTGTGTGTGTTTTGCATTTGCGCGGCACATAATGTTTATATAAAAGGTTTTCTTTAAATCCCTAGGTCTATGATACTTATAAGCTTAAGGCCTTATATTGGAATATTGGAACTGATGGTGGGATCCGATTTTTCAGACTTTAACAATTATTAGAGTTTGAATAAAAAGTAATTTTAGGTTGTTCTAGTAAAATAAGTATTCGGTAAAGGAAAACTTATGCTATTAAAACATAATCAAGGCTCTATTTTTTTTATGTTGACTGGTTTGTAGATTAAAAATAAAATTATATATATATATATATATATATATATATATATATATATATATATATATACATAAATATAATTTCATATATATATATATATATATATATATATATATATATATATATATATATATATTTATATATATATATAAAACCCACATGCACACACACACACACACACATATACATAATAGAGAGAGGATAGAGAGAAAGAGAGACACCAATATCCCTACATTTACACAAACACACTTTTGCATTAACAATCTCTCTCTCTCTCTCTCTCTCTCTCTCTCTCTCTCCCCCTCTCCCTCTCTCTCTCTCTCTCTCTCTCCCCCTCTCCCTCTCTCTCTCTCTCTCTCTCTCTCTCTCTCCCTTTCCCTCTCTCCCTCTCTCTCTCTCTCTCTTTCCCTCTCCCTCTCTCCCTCTCTCCCTCTCTCTTTCCATCTCTCTCTCTCTCTCTCTCTCTCTCTCTCTCTATATATATATATATATATATATATATATATATATATATATAGTGACAGAGAGTAAGAGGAGAGAGAGAGATACATGAATATATTCGTGCACACAAACAGACACACACACACACACACACACACACACACACACACATGGCAATTGCTTTCTGTGGTTAGAATTCATAAACACATCTGTGAATTTCTAAGAATAAATAGCTAGATATTATACACATCTCTACATCTTTTTCTCATACACTAACACACACACTCCCACAAATACACACACACCGTTATTGGCATACTAGTAATAATGTTGTTCCTCGACATGTCTTTCTATAGATAACAAATGATCAATACCACACAAAAACATACATACAAATATATCTGAAATAGACATAGAATAATTATTCATTATTGCAGTTTATGGTTGATATCACAACAGCTACACAATTCAAATTTTCCTAAGAACTATAACCTAATCAGCTTAATACATCTATTTTGCCATTCACCTCTCCACATTTTCTTTTCCCCAATACCTTTTTTATTTGAGCTAGTTATAGTTTACTGAAATCCCTGTCACATTAGTCTAGTACATTTGCATTGAAGTTGTTTCCAAATAAATATTGGTCTATACTATTTTGTTCAAATTTCGTTTCATTGTGGAGTGTGTTTAGGTTTTCTCCTATATGTCCCAACAACGTATCTTTATTTCTTGTCACTTATTTACCGTTTGATCTTGAATAACCGTTTTATTTTAATATGCATGGCTATCCTTTGTGATATATTTCATCCTATGATATGTTTTATTTCATAAAAAATTATGATATTAGGCTTGGAATTATAAAAGTAGATATTTAAACCGTTGCTTAGACTATTATTTCCCAATATTGTTTTTTTTTTTTTTTTTTCATTTGTTTCTCTTATCTCACACCCAACAATGGCTTTGCTGTCTAACAACCGGAAGAAGGCAATGGCTTTTATTCTTGTTTTACACACCACCAATAAATTTTATAACAGGTAGTTAAAAGTTACGAGGAGAGGAAGAGTTCTAAAGTTAAAAACAGCTTTTATGTGTGCGATGTACGCTTCCTAACTCTGCAGAATGTAACAAAGACAAACATCTTCAAACGGAAGCTTCAGCTGTTTTAGCGACCAATAAAAACAGAAAGTAGTAGAATTAGGAAGTATTATTTAAATGATTACTCTTATTGTAATCTCTCTTGAGTGAAGGTCACTAAACTCTAAAGGCATATATATATATATATATATATATATATATATATATATATATATATATATATATATATATATATATATATATAAAGATAGATAGATAGATAGATAGATAGATAGATATGGATAAATATATATATATATATATATATATATAGACATAGATATATATTTACTTATATATGTGAATTATGTAAAATTTGCATATATATATATATATATATATATATATATATATATACATACACGTGCATACAATATAAACACCCAATAAATTTATATATATATATATAATTTAAAATGACAGAACTTATGCAATCGAAATGTTAGTGTTATTGTTATTGCTGTTGTACTTATTATTAGTAGTAGTGGTGTTAGTAGCTGCAATAGTGTGTATTTTATGAATTACATATTTTCTACATCATACAATAGGTCTCATAAGTTATAATCTTAACAAGTATTTCCATTCTCACCAGTAGAGTCCTTAAAAGCTTCTAATCAATGTATCTGCTTTTTGTTTACTTCTTTTGCACTGCTTTGTTGTCTTCTTCCATTCTCAACCCCAAATGATTCGTATTTTTTTTAGAAGCACTTTGTGAGCATTGTGTCATCAGATTTGTTATTCATTGTCATAATAATGTATATATTGTCTTGTTTGGAGTGATACGTTAAATTAAAATGAGCAATACATTCTTGGTTAGCTTTTTCATGAGTTACAGTCTCCTTTCTTTAAATGATTCTTGAAGGAAATTTTGATTGGTTAATCAAAGAAAGTGTTGATAGAATTTCTCTCGTCTCCTTCAGGCGTGTAACTACGTCCATTCCAAGTCATCTATAGACAGCAATGATCGTTTGCAGAGGCCTCTGGAACAGCCATATTACCCCCAAATTACTTTTTTTCAACCCGTAACAGCGTTTCCTCCCATAGCACATTTCAGATGATATAATAATTTAATCACATAAAACAGAATCTTGTCTTCCTCTGAAGATTGGAGTTTGGGGCTGTTGACTTCAGCATAAACGCCAAGTGGAATCAGCAATAAACTTATCTTCATCTCATTATACAGCAAATGATCGGACAGAGTTTAACGCTCTATCATGAAGCACACAGACGTTTTTCTTTTTCTTTTTTTCTTTTTTTTTTAACTAAAAGCCTTCCAAATAGGAGATGTTAGTGAATAACATGTATAGGCTTCCTTCTGTACATACAGCTGAACTATGCATTAATGCTGGGGCAAAGTTAAGGACATGTTGGGTTAGAACAGTGGTTCTCAACTCCAGTCCTCAGGACCCACTAACAGGCCAGATTAGCAAGAAAACTGAAATACATCACAGGTGATATCATTTGCTGCTCAGTGATTGCAGTATTCTAATCTGCTTCTCCCCAAGGTGATACTTAAAATCTGGCCTGTTGGTGGGACCTGAGGACTGGAGTTGAGAACCACTGGGTTAGAAGATGGGAATAGAGAGTCCAAAATAATTTGATGACAGGTGGAGAGAGAAGCAAAGTTAAAGAGTCCATGAGGGGTTCAGGGGTAGGGGCAAATAGGGGATATGGTAGGCCATACAGAGACATACAGGCTATATGATCGATTTATTAAAAAAAATAATTTCACCCAGAACTTATTTAAAATAAACAGTCCAGAACCTGGCATAAACCATTACCAAGAGAAATTTACTTGAACCTGACCGGTTGTGTAAAAGTGAACACAGGCTGGGGAAATTTTACTTTTTAAAAAAAAAAAAAAAAAATGAGTCGTTTTATAAAAGGGAGTGATGTAGAAAAAAAAAAAAAGTATTAATAGAGAGGGACAACACAATGAAAATATTTAGGCCTCAGTAGCAAAGTTAGCAAGGTTGAAAGCAGAACATGGGATATGGTACATGCAAGAGAAATACAATGGAAATACACCAAAGACTGGTCCACATGCAGGACAGAGAAGTATAAGGAGAATTGACTAGTCAATGCAAATGCAATTGCTTTTTATGCGTTCTATAGTTAAGCTTGTTGCTAAGCATTAGTAAGTGTGTGTGTGAGAGTGTTTTCCATGTGTACACAAGCACCCCTTTGTCTGTTTTGCTGATGATGTACACAAGCATCTCTTTCTGTGTGATTCTGCTGGTGTATACTATCATCTTTTACTAGTGCTAGAAGCATCTTTCTGTGGGGATTATTTACAGCACATAAAGGGTTGTGCAGCTCTGCATATAAACCAATCAGCTTCCAGTTTTTATTGGCAAAGCTTAATTGAACAAGCGGAAGATAGAAGCTGATTGGCTACAATGCACAGCTGCACCAGATTCTGAGTGCACCAGTTTTAGTAAATCCCCACTGTGTGTTTTTTGCCAATATATATATACAAGCATATCTATGTGTGTGTGTGTGTGTGTGTGATTTTTGCTAGTGTATACAAGCATCTCTTTTTTTTTTTGTGTTTTTTTTTTTTTTTTTGCTGGTGTATACATGCATCTATTTGTGTGTTTTTTTGCTGGTATATACAAGCATCTCTTTCTGTGTGTGATTTTTTTTTGCTAGTATACATAAGCATCTCTTTCGTTGTGTGATTTTTCTGCTAGTATACACAAGCATCTCTTTCTTTGTGTGATTTTTCTGCTAGTATACACAAGCATCTCTTTCTTTGTGTGATTTTTCTGCTAGTATACACAAGCATCTCTTTCTGTGTGTGATTTTATTTGCTAGTATACACAAGCATCTCTTTCTGTGTGTGATTTTTATTTGCTAGTATACACAAGCATCTCTTTCTTTGTGTGATTTTTCTGCTAGTATACACAAGCATCTCTTTCTGTGTGTGATTTTATTTGCTAGTATACACAAGCATCTCTTTCTGTGTGTGATTTTTATTTGCTAGTATACACAAGCATCTCTTTCTGTGTGATTTTTTTTTTTTTTGCTGGTATACACAAGCATCTCTTTCTGTGTGTGAGTTTTTTTGCTAGTGTACACAAGCATCTCTGTTTTTTGCATTCTTTTTTTTTTTTCGCTGGTGTATACAAACAACTTTTTCCAAGTGTGTGATTTTTTTTGATGGCATATACAAGCATATCGTCTGTGACTTCTTGCTATCATATGTGAACATCTCTTTCTGTGTGCGATTTTTTTTGGCTGGTGTATGCAAGCATCTTCTTCTGTTTATGACGTTTTGCTAGTGTATGCAGGAATCTTCTTTGCCTGTTTGCTATTATGTACAAATCATTTCTTTTTTCTGGTGTATACAAGCATCTCTTTATGTATGTGATTTTTTTTTTTTGCTGGTGTATACAAGCATCTCTTTCTGTGTATTATTTTTACTGGTGTATACAAGCATCACTTTATGTGTATTATTTTTGCTGTTGTATACAAGCATCACTTTATGTGTATTATTTTTGCTGTTGTATACAAGCATCTCTTTATGTGTATTATTTTTGCTGGTGTGTACAAGCATCTCTTATGTGTGTGATTTTTTTTGCTGGTGTATGCAAGCGTCTATTTCTGTGAAATTTTTGCTGGTGTATACAAGCATCCCTTTCTGTGCCTTATTTTTGCTGGTGTATACAAGCATCTCTTTATGTGTGCGTTTTTTTTTTTTTTTTGCTGGGGTATACAAGCATCACTTTATGTGCATTATTTTTGCTGGGGTATACAAGCATCACTTTAGGTGCATTATTTTTGCTGGTGTATACAAGCATCTCTATGTGTGTGATTTTTTTTTTTTTTGCTGGTGTATACAAGCATCTCTTTTTGTTTATTATTTTACTGGTGTATACAAACATCTCTTTCTGTGTATTATTTTTGCTGGTGTAGTCAAGCGTGTGATTTTTTTTTTGCTAGTGTATACAAGAACCTTTTTCTGTGTGTTATTTATTAGTTTTTTGCTATATACAAGCGTCTCTGTGTGTTTTTTTTTTGCTAGAGTATACAAGCTGTGTGATTTTCTTTCCCTATTGTATACAAGCATCGCTTTCTGTGTGTCATTTTGTCCTATTATATGCAATCATCTTTTTCTGTCTGTCAATCTTTCTGTCTGAGCTGTGAGATCAAGTCAAACGTTTGCAATACCCACCCGTGTCACTTAGAAGGGAAATCACTTCAGTGGCATCAGCTCTACCCAGGGCGGCGTTAACTGCTTCTAATATTAGGCCTAGTTCTCCCGGATTGGAAATGTGTGGCTCTTAATGGTTTTGGAGGTGTAAAGTGAGTGTCACCTTCAGATACAATGAAGAAAGCGGGCTGTTGTAAAATCCCCTCACATTTGAGCTGGCCTTTCTGTTTTAGGGCCCCATATGCCCTGGACACATTCAGGAAATGACTGTCGCCTGGGTGTACATTTGTTGCAGCTTTTGGAAGCTGTTTTATGGTTTTATTTTCCTTCAGTTATTGCTTTACCACATGCGGGCTGTTTGGTGTAAAGTAAAATTGGGATCCTGAACAAGGCTCCTTAGCTTGCTAGGTTAATTTACTAGGCAGATATCTACCTACCTGGATACCCAGGAACCCTCCACCAACCCAGAGGAGAACTTTGTATTTTGGTATGTAAGATCTGAGTTTCCATTTTTAACACCAACTGCCTTTTGTATTCCATCTATACACTCTTTACAAGGACAACATATAATTTAACACATAATAATTGGTGGAGTATGTAACCTCGGAACACTCTGATAATGTAGCTTCTTTGCCCTCTACATCTTTGAGGAATGACATTGCCAAAACGATGTATGTTTTTGCCATTAAAATAGTCACTCTCTCTCCCTCTCTCTCCCTCCCTCTCTCTCTCCCTCTCCCTCTCTCCCCCCTCTCTCTCCCCTCTCCCTCTGTCGCCCTCTCCCTCTCTCTCTCCCTCTCTCTCTCTCCCCCCTCTCCCTCTCCCTCTCTCCCCTCTCCCTCTGTCGCCCTCTCCCTCTCTCTCTCCCTCTCTCTCTCTCCCCCCTCTCCCTCTCTCTCTCTCTCTCCCTCTCCCTCTCTCCCTCTCCCTCTCTCCCCCCTCTCCCTCTCCCTCTCTCCCTCTCCCTCTCTCTCTCTCCCCCCTCTCCCTCTCCCTCTCTCCCCTCTCCCTCTGTCGCCCTCTCCCTCTCTCTCTCCCTCTCTCTCTCTCTCCCTCTCCCTCTCTCCCCCCTCTCCCTCTCCCTCTCTCCCTCTCTCGCTCTCCCTCTCTCGCTCTCTCTCTCTCTCTTTCTCCCCCATCTCTCTCTCTCTCTCTCTCTCTCTCTCTCTCTCTATATATATATATATATATATATATATATATATATATATGGGATTATTTTACGATAAAAACTATTTTACACTGGCAGATGGTTACTTTAAAAAGTTATTCTGTGTATTAAAAGAACTATATATTTCTTTTGAGCTTGAAGTGTGAGAGGTACACACAGGCCAGCCTTCAATGTACCACATAAACCAGCTCACTTAAAAAGGATTATTTATTTTATTTTTTTTTTACCATATCTCCTTTAAAACATATCAAAACATTGCAACTATAACTCTAATACCCATTGACATCCAACTTGCAAATGGAAACCTACAGAAAAAAATAACACCATATTGTCATTTTAAAATCATGTTTATTATTTTTTTTTTTCTTATCCTTAGTATAATATCATCATTTAATGTTTCACGTATACAATACAAATGTTATTTTGTCCAGGAACAGGTTCATGGTTTCTTTGCTACATTCAGAGTTTAAACACGCTTTAACTAGGCTGATACAGAAATAAAACAAAGACTGTGTTGTTTATTTTTTTTTTCTTTTTTTTTTTTTCTTTTGTAATTTTTTTTTTTTCATTTTGTGGCTTTTTAATACCTCAAGCTTTTGCGTTAACATAGAAGGTCAAGACAAATAGGTAACTTTACATTCAGTGCAATTTAGTCCTAAGCTACTTTAAAAGCACAGTAAAAGAAACACAAAAATGTGCGTCCATCTAGGCAGTTTCAGTTGTTGGGATGAAAGCAGCAACAAACAACAAAAGATGCGTTACAAATACTTCCCAATAGCATATCTCCTTCAATAGGTAGTTATTAGTTACATTGCAAGTTTTCAGTTCGTATTGGCTACTCAGTAGCTTGCATTTTTTGGGCATCACTGCCAGTCATACAGGTTTGACGTTGTACTGCTGTTTTATATATATATATATATATATATATATATATATATATATATATATATATATATATATAATATATATATATATATATCCACAAATACACAAATGTGTTATAAGTAAGTACTTATTGCCTGACCCCTTTAGGTAGTAAATGAAGGATTTAAGTGCACACACTGTAATGTTAAGCCCATAAAATAACAGGATGGGAGATAAAATAAGGGAATTATATCTCAAGGGTTGCAGTCTGTCATAGATCCAATAGAGGCAATAGGTTGTTCTTAGTATTTTCATACTAGTTGTGCATACACTCTGCTTACAGACAACCTAGAGATCAGTCCTTTCTGTTGACAAGGCTTTGACAGCTACAGAGGCATATAGAGCTATATAGACAGCGTTATAGGAAGGAAAGGGACAAATACATAATA
>NC_138769.1:599383126-599388126 GCF_965119305.1 Pelophylax lessonae
CTTCTCTCTCTCTCTCTCTCTCTCTCTCTCTCTCTCTCTCTCTCTCTCTCTCTCTCTCTCTCTCTCTCCCTCTCTCTCTCTCTCTCTCCCCTGCTCTATTCTTTTTATAATTAAGTTTTTGTTTTTCTGCTCCTTCATGTTAAACTTACAGAAAAGTGCAAGGATTGTTTTGGGAGAAAGGACTTTGGTATTTAAAGGATTTCACCGAGCCAGTTCTAGGCTATAATAGTGCCTCTCTTAGAAGAGAAAGTTAAGTGTTTTATTACATCTATAAGCAAAGGGCAAGCCTTAAAGCACTCGTCGATTTATGGGGAGCAGAAAACTGGCTACCACATGCAACTTGAAGCAACAAAGGGAAACCATGGTTTAGGCAATTTCATCATAGCAAATTGGGGGAAAAGAGCCTTAAACCAAAAAAAAAAAAAATAGCTGTTTGAGTCAATTTTTCTAACAGTAGCTTGGCTACTGTGGTGTGCCACGGAAACTTTGAAAATGGGTTTCCCTATAAAAGTATGTACTATTTTCCATCCCAGTTCTACATGCAGTTGTAATTGCCTTGGAGGTATACTCTGTAAAAATCGAATCCCAGCACAATTATGTAAACTCAGCAGAATATAAAAGAGCAGATGTTTATGAATCCACCCTAGTGTACTGGAGCCATGGCTGCATGTAGTTCTTTCTCTTTCTTCCCCTAAGACTAGTAAGTCTTCTTAAGCAAACACTGTCTACTAAACAACAAGATCTCTGGAATCACAGGTACGTACATCGATTAATAACTCTCCACCTTTATTTCTTAATACATTGCATTTTCTCTTCATCTTCCTAATACTATTGAATAATGGATTTTCTCTGTTCTAAGTTATGTAATTTACGGATTGATTATCTGATGGAAAATAACCTGTGAAATAATTGCCTCAACACACGTGTTTTCTATATCCTCCCCCAATTAAAAGAAGGAAACAGAGTTTCTGAAGCCAAAGTACCCCGTGTCAAAGTAAATTTCATCACTTTACCTTCATCTTAACTGGTTGCAAAAAAAAAAAGTCTTTCTATGAGTTAACGACTGAATGTAATTATTTACATCCTACACGCAGCATAAACATATAGGACATCTACTGGATGTTCAGGCTCTTGGTCTTACAATAAACACATAAAATGGTATCATGGGAGGATATGAAGCTATATTTAAACTGGTATGAACATAAACGCCATTTCTGTTTTGCATTTTGCGTTATACAATGAGATAGTAAACTTGCAGTTTCAGACTTGTATGGGAAGTTTAAGAAAGACACTGGTGTGTAATTAATAGTGAGTTGTATTGTTGGACATCACATAGCCGGGATAAAAACACTAAGCACCTTTCTCTTCACCTTTTTAATTTATATTTGTAATTTACAGCCCATCTGGCTGCATGCGTTTTATTTATTTATGACCTTGCATTGAGCTTAGCCCAGTACCTTCATTAAAGCTGCAGTACGTTGACCGAGTGCATTACCTGCCAGAGTCTTATTAAAGTCATCCTGTGTAGTTGGGGGGTATCTTGGGCTGTGTGATTTTTTTTTTTTTTTTTTTTTTTCAGGGGTATTGGGAGACCCAGATTATGGTTCTAGGGAGTTAGAGAAGGTATGATGCACGTTTGATCGATCTTTACTATGGTCTGTTTTTTAATGTAATTTTCTTAAGTGTCCCTGAGCTACACTGGAATTTAATACGACTCTAATCCTGAAAGTAATCTGGGAAACACACAGTAGAAAACGCAATAGGCTATTGCCAAATTAAACTGGCAAGAAAAGAGTTAAGCCATAAATTAGACTCATTTTAATACGTATGAGTATGTTTAAATGCTACTCAAACATAGTATCCAGACAGACACGTGTACACATAAAAAAAAGACACAAAGCCTATAGAAAGTGTAACCATTCACTATCTAAATAAAATCGAATGTTTACTGATACTACACATGAGGAGGAGACTTGTCCCTGAGCCCTTGCCAAAGTTTTAAGCATAGAACTTTAATCTCCTTCAAAAAACATGGAGGATTAAATAAACTCAGCAGTAAACAGTTATTGCCTAGTACATGCAGCCAAAAAAGCACTGCAAGTTGTAAAAAAAAAAAAAAAAAAAAAAAAAAAAAAACTTTGGCACACTGTTTAGGTTTACCTTATTGTATTTTCCGCCATTTACTACTGTGGGGTGTTACCATCTGCATTGTGGAAACGTGTATCTTAACGAATCTGCTGGAAATATTATTACTTGTATGTAATATATCTTATGTATGTAACAAATCTAACATGCGAAAATAATAATCTCTATGTTCGTTGGAAAACAAGATCAGCTGTGTTATTAATCATAAAATAGATATATAAATATCCTGCATAATATTTTCTATTTTTTCTTTTCTTTTCTGTACAGGAAGTTATTGTGTCATCTGAAGATGGAAGCTAAGCTGAAAATGTGTGAATTCCAATTTTTCTATAAAGCTACTAACTTTCTACTCTATATATAGCAGCACATTGATTTGTGCTAATGTTATCAGCAGAAATAATAAGTGCTGTTTATGGTTTTTAAACTTTTATTATGTGGCATTTTGATATAATAAAGCTTACTTGTCATAACTTTTTAAGTCCAAACTATACCGGTACCTGCATAGTGTACATTTCATTAATATATTGCTACATCATTTTATTTCATAAATATTAAACCGCTGTTATGATTCCTTAACGTAACCTTACTTCAAAATGCACAACTGTTAACATTAAAGGAGCTTGATATAGCTTTTACAAGTTTCAGAGCTGTCTGCTATCAGATTCCAAGAGAGATTTATTTAATATAACACTGTTGTGTTGGTCTGTGGTGTGATGCTTTTGAATGGACGAACCACAGGATAAATGCTACATTACGATCTGTAGATCATTTTTATGTCTCCTGCAATGATTTCACACTCATAAGTGATCTGACAATATTATGTTCTGTCTAAATAAAGTCTTGCTCTTTCTGTGCAGGTAGTACAGTTTTATGTATCTTCTTTTATGCAATGTCCAGAGCAAAAATAAATATGCAGCTAAAGCTCATTACAAACAACTTTTTCAATTCTTCTTTGCTGAAATAGTCAAGTGCTTGCAGAGAAAAATACAGGGGCAAAACACCCTTATGCACCTGTTTCTTATTAAACTTCACACATTACACACAAACTTATAAAAAAAAAAAAGATTCCTGGCAATACAATCTTACAGTGAAAATTCCAGCAGAGAGCAATGTTGACCAGTGCAAAGGGAATGAGCTGGCTTAGCAGCTTTTGGTCACTTGGTGGCAGTATATAAACAAACAAACAATGATGGCCATGGGACTGACTCACCACAAGCCACATAGGAATACATGCTTCTTTACTGCTGAATTCTAAAGGCCCATAAAACAAAGACCATATATACATGTGTGATCCTAGCATGCCTAGGACCCAATCTTAATAACAGGAACAGATGACCTGGAATTTCACTCTTTGTAAAAGTCCTTCCTTAAAGCAATTGACTCCTTCTTTCCCTATGGATAACAGCAATTTGACCCCTCAATTAAACGTTTGTGTTCCTAGGCTGCCTGTTTTAATAAAGCACAAACCTGCAATTCACATTTCGCCAAGAACATCCCATTGAAGTCATTATTTTTCATTGTGTGCTTTTTTTTATGGTTATTACTGTATTTATACATTTGGAACTACGACTGTAAATTTAATAACCGGATTTAAGCAAGGAAGTAAGCAGGGGAATCTTGCCAATAAATATAGCAAGTGAACAGGCGAGGCAATACTCTCATTTTCTTATTAACTTACCACTCACTTCAATAAATACGTTGTTATTTTTGTATTTGAGCGTTTTACTGCCGGCTCAAACAGCAAAATGAACAAATACATCGAGAGGGCATAAAATATTCATAGACACCAAGAATATTTAACACCAAATTGTGTTTTCTATCTGTAAAAACATTTACAGTATGCCAGCTAGAATGCACTTAAATACAATAAAAACGACATTATTTTAACAGGACAATTTAAACATTCTCTTTGTGCATACCGCCTTACTGCATAACACAGTGGTGTAAATCATTCCGCATAGCATCAAAAAAGATACTTCTCCAGTGTTGCAGTGGAGAATACAGCCAGCCCATAGAAAAGACAAACACATGTGCAATCCTGTACACAGCCAGACAGACCAATAGATAAGCAGACTGACAGACAGGAAGGCAGACCGGTAGATAGATAGATAGATAGATAGATAGATAGATAGATAGATAGATAGATAGATAGATAGATAGATAGATAGATAGATAGATAGATAGATAGATAGATAGATAGATAGATCCAACAAACTCAGGTAAGAAAAAAAACTTTCTAATTTCACAAGCTTGTAGATATTGCACAAATACTACATATATATATATATATATATATATATATATATATATATATATATATATATATATATATATACATATATACATATATATATATATATATATATATATATATATATATATATATATATATATATTAAAATACACTCTCACTTACACTAATCTACCTATACATATATATGGGGGATGAAAAAAAAACGAAAATAAAACCCACACTAAACCACACTATTGCAGATACTAACAGCCCAAATAATAATAATAAGTACAACAATAACAACAATTGTATAACATAGAAAGATTGTTTAGGTTCTACCATTCTTAATTGTATATATATGTAATTGTGTATATATGTGATTTGTGTGTGTGTATATATATATGTGTGTGTGTATATATATTTTTATATATATATATATATATATATATATATATATATATATATATTCTCTCTCTCTCTCTCTCTCTCTCTCTATATATATATATATATATATATATATATATATATATATATATATATATATATATATATATATATATTGATATATACATATATATATATTGATATATACATATATATATTCTCCTACACATTGATAGGT
>NC_138769.1:599393126-599440172 GCF_965119305.1 Pelophylax lessonae
GATACATGAATATATTCGTGCACACAAACAGACACACACACACACACACACACACACACACACACACATGGCAATTGCTTTCTGTGGTTAGAATTCATAAACACATCTGTGAATTTCTAAGAATAAATAGCTAGATATTATACACATCTCTACATCTTTTTCTCATACACTAACACACACACTCCCACAAATACACACACACCGTTATTGGCATACTAGTAATAATGTTGTTCCTCGACATGTCTTTCTATAGATAACAAATGATCAATACCACACAAAAACATACATACAAATATATCTGAAATAGACATAGAATAATTATTCATTATTGCAGTTTATGGTTGATATCACAACAGCTACACAATTCAAATTTTCCTAAGAACTATAACCTAATCAGCTTAATACATCTATTTTGCCATTCACCTCTCCACATTTTCTTTTCCCCAATACCTTTTTTATTTGAGCTAGTTATAGTTTACTGAAATCCCTGTCACATTAGTCTAGTACATTTGCATTGAAGTTGTTTCCAAATAAATATTGGTCTATACTATTTTGTTCAAATTTCGTTTCATTGTGGAGTGTGTTTAGGTTTTCTCCTATATGTCCCAACAACGTATCTTTATTTCTTGTCACTTATTTACCGTTTGATCTTGAATAACCGTTTTATTTTAATATGCATGGCTATCCTTTGTGATATATTTCATCCTATGATATGTTTTATTTCATAAAAAATTATGATATTAGGCTTGGAATTATAAAAGTAGATATTTAAACCGTTGCTTAGACTATTATTTCCCAATATTGTTTTTTTTTTTTTTTTTTCATTTGTTTCTCTTATCTCACACCCAACAATGGCTTTGCTGTCTAACAACCGGAAGAAGGCAATGGCTTTTATTCTTGTTTTACACACCACCAATAAATTTTATAACAGGTAGTTAAAAGTTACGAGGAGAGGAAGAGTTCTAAAGTTAAAAACAGCTTTTATGTGTGCGATGTACGCTTCCTAACTCTGCAGAATGTAACAAAGACAAACATCTTCAAACGGAAGCTTCAGCTGTTTTAGCGACCAATAAAAACAGAAAGTAGTAGAATTAGGAAGTATTATTTAAATGATTACTCTTATTGTAATCTCTCTTGAGTGAAGGTCACTAAACTCTAAAGGCATATATATATATATATATATATATATATATATATATATATATATATATATATATATATATATATATATATATAAAGATAGATAGATAGATAGATAGATAGATAGATATGGATAAATATATATATATATATATATATATATAGACATAGATATATATTTACTTATATATGTGAATTATGTAAAATTTGCATATATATATATATATATATATATATATATATATATACATACACGTGCATACAATATAAACACCCAATAAATTTATATATATATATATAATTTAAAATGACAGAACTTATGCAATCGAAATGTTAGTGTTATTGTTATTGCTGTTGTACTTATTATTAGTAGTAGTGGTGTTAGTAGCTGCAATAGTGTGTATTTTATGAATTACATATTTTCTACATCATACAATAGGTCTCATAAGTTATAATCTTAACAAGTATTTCCATTCTCACCAGTAGAGTCCTTAAAAGCTTCTAATCAATGTATCTGCTTTTTGTTTACTTCTTTTGCACTGCTTTGTTGTCTTCTTCCATTCTCAACCCCAAATGATTCGTATTTTTTTTAGAAGCACTTTGTGAGCATTGTGTCATCAGATTTGTTATTCATTGTCATAATAATGTATATATTGTCTTGTTTGGAGTGATACGTTAAATTAAAATGAGCAATACATTCTTGGTTAGCTTTTTCATGAGTTACAGTCTCCTTTCTTTAAATGATTCTTGAAGGAAATTTTGATTGGTTAATCAAAGAAAGTGTTGATAGAATTTCTCTCGTCTCCTTCAGGCGTGTAACTACGTCCATTCCAAGTCATCTATAGACAGCAATGATCGTTTGCAGAGGCCTCTGGAACAGCCATATTACCCCCAAATTACTTTTTTTCAACCCGTAACAGCGTTTCCTCCCATAGCACATTTCAGATGATATAATAATTTAATCACATAAAACAGAATCTTGTCTTCCTCTGAAGATTGGAGTTTGGGGCTGTTGACTTCAGCATAAACGCCAAGTGGAATCAGCAATAAACTTATCTTCATCTCATTATACAGCAAATGATCGGACAGAGTTTAACGCTCTATCATGAAGCACACAGACGTTTTTCTTTTTCTTTTTTTCTTTTTTTTTTAACTAAAAGCCTTCCAAATAGGAGATGTTAGTGAATAACATGTATAGGCTTCCTTCTGTACATACAGCTGAACTATGCATTAATGCTGGGGCAAAGTTAAGGACATGTTGGGTTAGAACAGTGGTTCTCAACTCCAGTCCTCAGGACCCACTAACAGGCCAGATTAGCAAGAAAACTGAAATACATCACAGGTGATATCATTTGCTGCTCAGTGATTGCAGTATTCTAATCTGCTTCTCCCCAAGGTGATACTTAAAATCTGGCCTGTTGGTGGGACCTGAGGACTGGAGTTGAGAACCACTGGGTTAGAAGATGGGAATAGAGAGTCCAAAATAATTTGATGACAGGTGGAGAGAGAAGCAAAGTTAAAGAGTCCATGAGGGGTTCAGGGGTAGGGGCAAATAGGGGATATGGTAGGCCATACAGAGACATACAGGCTATATGATCGATTTATTAAAAAAAATAATTTCACCCAGAACTTATTTAAAATAAACAGTCCAGAACCTGGCATAAACCATTACCAAGAGAAATTTACTTGAACCTGACCGGTTGTGTAAAAGTGAACACAGGCTGGGGAAATTTTACTTTTTAAAAAAAAAAAAAAAAAATGAGTCGTTTTATAAAAGGGAGTGATGTAGAAAAAAAAAAAAAGTATTAATAGAGAGGGACAACACAATGAAAATATTTAGGCCTCAGTAGCAAAGTTAGCAAGGTTGAAAGCAGAACATGGGATATGGTACATGCAAGAGAAATACAATGGAAATACACCAAAGACTGGTCCACATGCAGGACAGAGAAGTATAAGGAGAATTGACTAGTCAATGCAAATGCAATTGCTTTTTATGCGTTCTATAGTTAAGCTTGTTGCTAAGCATTAGTAAGTGTGTGTGTGAGAGTGTTTTCCATGTGTACACAAGCACCCCTTTGTCTGTTTTGCTGATGATGTACACAAGCATCTCTTTCTGTGTGATTCTGCTGGTGTATACTATCATCTTTTACTAGTGCTAGAAGCATCTTTCTGTGGGGATTATTTACAGCACATAAAGGGTTGTGCAGCTCTGCATATAAACCAATCAGCTTCCAGTTTTTATTGGCAAAGCTTAATTGAACAAGCGGAAGATAGAAGCTGATTGGCTACAATGCACAGCTGCACCAGATTCTGAGTGCACCAGTTTTAGTAAATCCCCACTGTGTGTTTTTTGCCAATATATATATACAAGCATATCTATGTGTGTGTGTGTGTGTGTGTGATTTTTGCTAGTGTATACAAGCATCTCTTTTTTTTTTTGTGTTTTTTTTTTTTTTTTTGCTGGTGTATACATGCATCTATTTGTGTGTTTTTTTGCTGGTATATACAAGCATCTCTTTCTGTGTGTGATTTTTTTTTGCTAGTATACATAAGCATCTCTTTCGTTGTGTGATTTTTCTGCTAGTATACACAAGCATCTCTTTCTTTGTGTGATTTTTCTGCTAGTATACACAAGCATCTCTTTCTTTGTGTGATTTTTCTGCTAGTATACACAAGCATCTCTTTCTGTGTGTGATTTTATTTGCTAGTATACACAAGCATCTCTTTCTGTGTGTGATTTTTATTTGCTAGTATACACAAGCATCTCTTTCTTTGTGTGATTTTTCTGCTAGTATACACAAGCATCTCTTTCTGTGTGTGATTTTATTTGCTAGTATACACAAGCATCTCTTTCTGTGTGTGATTTTTATTTGCTAGTATACACAAGCATCTCTTTCTGTGTGATTTTTTTTTTTTTTGCTGGTATACACAAGCATCTCTTTCTGTGTGTGAGTTTTTTTGCTAGTGTACACAAGCATCTCTGTTTTTTGCATTCTTTTTTTTTTTTCGCTGGTGTATACAAACAACTTTTTCCAAGTGTGTGATTTTTTTTGATGGCATATACAAGCATATCGTCTGTGACTTCTTGCTATCATATGTGAACATCTCTTTCTGTGTGCGATTTTTTTTGGCTGGTGTATGCAAGCATCTTCTTCTGTTTATGACGTTTTGCTAGTGTATGCAGGAATCTTCTTTGCCTGTTTGCTATTATGTACAAATCATTTCTTTTTTCTGGTGTATACAAGCATCTCTTTATGTATGTGATTTTTTTTTTTTGCTGGTGTATACAAGCATCTCTTTCTGTGTATTATTTTTACTGGTGTATACAAGCATCACTTTATGTGTATTATTTTTGCTGTTGTATACAAGCATCACTTTATGTGTATTATTTTTGCTGTTGTATACAAGCATCTCTTTATGTGTATTATTTTTGCTGGTGTGTACAAGCATCTCTTATGTGTGTGATTTTTTTTGCTGGTGTATGCAAGCGTCTATTTCTGTGAAATTTTTGCTGGTGTATACAAGCATCCCTTTCTGTGCCTTATTTTTGCTGGTGTATACAAGCATCTCTTTATGTGTGCGTTTTTTTTTTTTTTTTGCTGGGGTATACAAGCATCACTTTATGTGCATTATTTTTGCTGGGGTATACAAGCATCACTTTAGGTGCATTATTTTTGCTGGTGTATACAAGCATCTCTATGTGTGTGATTTTTTTTTTTTTTGCTGGTGTATACAAGCATCTCTTTTTGTTTATTATTTTACTGGTGTATACAAACATCTCTTTCTGTGTATTATTTTTGCTGGTGTAGTCAAGCGTGTGATTTTTTTTTTGCTAGTGTATACAAGAACCTTTTTCTGTGTGTTATTTATTAGTTTTTTGCTATATACAAGCGTCTCTGTGTGTTTTTTTTTTGCTAGAGTATACAAGCTGTGTGATTTTCTTTCCCTATTGTATACAAGCATCGCTTTCTGTGTGTCATTTTGTCCTATTATATGCAATCATCTTTTTCTGTCTGTCAATCTTTCTGTCTGAGCTGTGAGATCAAGTCAAACGTTTGCAATACCCACCCGTGTCACTTAGAAGGGAAATCACTTCAGTGGCATCAGCTCTACCCAGGGCGGCGTTAACTGCTTCTAATATTAGGCCTAGTTCTCCCGGATTGGAAATGTGTGGCTCTTAATGGTTTTGGAGGTGTAAAGTGAGTGTCACCTTCAGATACAATGAAGAAAGCGGGCTGTTGTAAAATCCCCTCACATTTGAGCTGGCCTTTCTGTTTTAGGGCCCCATATGCCCTGGACACATTCAGGAAATGACTGTCGCCTGGGTGTACATTTGTTGCAGCTTTTGGAAGCTGTTTTATGGTTTTATTTTCCTTCAGTTATTGCTTTACCACATGCGGGCTGTTTGGTGTAAAGTAAAATTGGGATCCTGAACAAGGCTCCTTAGCTTGCTAGGTTAATTTACTAGGCAGATATCTACCTACCTGGATACCCAGGAACCCTCCACCAACCCAGAGGAGAACTTTGTATTTTGGTATGTAAGATCTGAGTTTCCATTTTTAACACCAACTGCCTTTTGTATTCCATCTATACACTCTTTACAAGGACAACATATAATTTAACACATAATAATTGGTGGAGTATGTAACCTCGGAACACTCTGATAATGTAGCTTCTTTGCCCTCTACATCTTTGAGGAATGACATTGCCAAAACGATGTATGTTTTTGCCATTAAAATAGTCACTCTCTCTCCCTCTCTCTCCCTCCCTCTCTCTCTCCCTCTCCCTCTCTCCCCCCTCTCTCTCCCCTCTCCCTCTGTCGCCCTCTCCCTCTCTCTCTCCCTCTCTCTCTCTCCCCCCTCTCCCTCTCCCTCTCTCCCCTCTCCCTCTGTCGCCCTCTCCCTCTCTCTCTCCCTCTCTCTCTCTCCCCCCTCTCCCTCTCTCTCTCTCTCTCCCTCTCCCTCTCTCCCTCTCCCTCTCTCCCCCCTCTCCCTCTCCCTCTCTCCCTCTCCCTCTCTCTCTCTCCCCCCTCTCCCTCTCCCTCTCTCCCCTCTCCCTCTGTCGCCCTCTCCCTCTCTCTCTCCCTCTCTCTCTCTCTCCCTCTCCCTCTCTCCCCCCTCTCCCTCTCCCTCTCTCCCTCTCTCGCTCTCCCTCTCTCGCTCTCTCTCTCTCTCTTTCTCCCCCATCTCTCTCTCTCTCTCTCTCTCTCTCTCTCTCTCTATATATATATATATATATATATATATATATATATATATGGGATTATTTTACGATAAAAACTATTTTACACTGGCAGATGGTTACTTTAAAAAGTTATTCTGTGTATTAAAAGAACTATATATTTCTTTTGAGCTTGAAGTGTGAGAGGTACACACAGGCCAGCCTTCAATGTACCACATAAACCAGCTCACTTAAAAAGGATTATTTATTTTATTTTTTTTTTACCATATCTCCTTTAAAACATATCAAAACATTGCAACTATAACTCTAATACCCATTGACATCCAACTTGCAAATGGAAACCTACAGAAAAAAATAACACCATATTGTCATTTTAAAATCATGTTTATTATTTTTTTTTTTCTTATCCTTAGTATAATATCATCATTTAATGTTTCACGTATACAATACAAATGTTATTTTGTCCAGGAACAGGTTCATGGTTTCTTTGCTACATTCAGAGTTTAAACACGCTTTAACTAGGCTGATACAGAAATAAAACAAAGACTGTGTTGTTTATTTTTTTTTTCTTTTTTTTTTTTTCTTTTGTAATTTTTTTTTTTTCATTTTGTGGCTTTTTAATACCTCAAGCTTTTGCGTTAACATAGAAGGTCAAGACAAATAGGTAACTTTACATTCAGTGCAATTTAGTCCTAAGCTACTTTAAAAGCACAGTAAAAGAAACACAAAAATGTGCGTCCATCTAGGCAGTTTCAGTTGTTGGGATGAAAGCAGCAACAAACAACAAAAGATGCGTTACAAATACTTCCCAATAGCATATCTCCTTCAATAGGTAGTTATTAGTTACATTGCAAGTTTTCAGTTCGTATTGGCTACTCAGTAGCTTGCATTTTTTGGGCATCACTGCCAGTCATACAGGTTTGACGTTGTACTGCTGTTTTATATATATATATATATATATATATATATATATATATATATATATATATATATATATAATATATATATATATATATCCACAAATACACAAATGTGTTATAAGTAAGTACTTATTGCCTGACCCCTTTAGGTAGTAAATGAAGGATTTAAGTGCACACACTGTAATGTTAAGCCCATAAAATAACAGGATGGGAGATAAAATAAGGGAATTATATCTCAAGGGTTGCAGTCTGTCATAGATCCAATAGAGGCAATAGGTTGTTCTTAGTATTTTCATACTAGTTGTGCATACACTCTGCTTACAGACAACCTAGAGATCAGTCCTTTCTGTTGACAAGGCTTTGACAGCTACAGAGGCATATAGAGCTATATAGACAGCGTTATAGGAAGGAAAGGGACAAATACATAATAGCAATAAAATCAAATGAACATGTAAGGGTATGTGCTGGCCCCTCCCCCCATACATGAATACATAAATCTAAATAAACACAGGTTACATTATGGGGCCATCCAACAATGCGCCCCTGTACAAGGAAATAGGTAGTTTAATTTCACATAAAAAGGAAATAATACTATTCTGGCTGTAGAAATGTCAGTCTGTTGGAAATCATACTAGTAATCCCTGTATGCTTCCTTCACGTGTGTATAAGTTATTAGCCTATATCTCAGGACTTGAAGGACATAAATAAGAAGGTAATGCAAATGCCCCCTTTTTTTCCCCACACAACCCACAGCAAAATGCAAAGAGGGAGTCCTGACCAGGAGTGGAAGAAGGCTGGAATTTGTGACAGGTAGTTAATGTTGTGCCCCCCGATCTATACTCTATAAAAGCAAATGAGCATCATAAACCTCTCGCTTTTACATGTACCATAAAACGAGAGTTTGAGAAGGAACTGAACACATTCCCACGAGCAGACATCCACATTCACCCAGGAGACACCCCCATTCACTCATTTCCACTCAGATCTCACTCATTCCTTGCTTTCCTCCTTCTCTTCCTCCTCTTTCTCTTCTTCATCGTTCCCTTCTTCCTCTGTCTTCTCTTCATCCCTGGAGCCAGGGAGTTTATCCTTGTTGTTCTCCTTTTTCCATTTCATCCTCCTGTTTTGAAACCAGATTTTGACCTGCCTCTCAGTCAGTCCCAGGGCGTGGGAGACCTCAATCCGTCGTTTCCTGGTCAGGTATGGGTTGAATAGGAATTCCTTCTCCAGCTCCAGTGTCTGGTACCGGCTGTACGTCTGTCTTCCACTGCGTCTTCCGGGGGCTGGATAGCAAAAGAAAAACACACAGCCATTACTGCTTACCACTTCCAGGATCATGATCCCTTCACATGCACGTGAGGATCAGCCTGATCCACTCACTAATCAACCCCCTAGGAAATAAAGACCACTGCAAAGAAACATAAGAACCCCCATATCTGGCTTACATTAAAAAAAAATATCAAAAGTCAGCTTTGATCCCTTCTCTGATCAGCCTCAGATCATGGTCGGGGTCAGCTGTAAACTAGCATTCTGCAAGCACCATTAAAAGTTACAATAAGGTGATACAAAATTGCAATACAGGCTAGAAAAATGCTGCCTGCAGTATCGATCATGGAGGTGGCATCAAACCTATAGTTTATTATAAGGCAAGGCAAAGTCCTTGGGGGGAGTCAGCACTAAACTATCAGTCTATAAACACAAATAAAAATATCTATATGCATGCAAAGCATACTAAAATAGTGCTACCTGTAGCATTGATCATAAAAAGGTAAAAAATCCTAGTGCTGTTAATTCTATAGGGCTACAGTTTATTATAAAGCAAGGCAAAGTCCTGGGGGGAGTGAACACTAAACTATCATTCTATAAACACAAACAAAAAGATCTATATACATGCACAGCAGACTAAAATAGTGCTACCTGTAGCATTGATCCTAAAGAAGTATTAATCCTAGTGCTGGTAATTCTTTAGGACTATAGTTTATTATAAAGCAAGGTAAAGTCCTGGTTGGAGTAAACACTAAACTATCATTCTATAAACACAAACAAAAATATCTATATACATGCAAAGCAGACTAAAATAGTGCTACCTGTAGCAATGGTCCTAAAGAAGTATTAATCCTAGAGCTGTTATTTCTAAGGGACTATAGTTTATTATAAAGCAAGGCAAAGTCCTGGGGGGTGTAAACACTAAACTATCATTCTATAAAGACAAACAGAAATATATATATATATACATGCAAAGCAGCCTAAAATAGTGCTACCTGTAGCATTGATCCTAAAGAAGTATTAATCCTAGTGCTGTTAATTCTATAGGACTATAGTTTATTATAAAGCAAGGCAAAGTCCAGGGGGGAGTGTACACTAAACTATCATTCTATAAACACAAACAAAAATATCTAAAAGGAAAGCAGACTAAAATAGTGCTACCTGTAGCATTGATCCTAAAGAAGTATTAATCCTAGTGCTGTTAATTCTATAGGGCTATAGTTTTTTTTTTTAAGCATGGCAAAGTCCTGGGGGGAGTCAGCACTAAACTAACATTCTAAAACCAGAAACAAAAATACCTATATGCATGCAAAGCAGACTAAAATAGTGCTACCTGTAGCATTGATCCTAAAGAAGTATTAATCTAAGTGCTGTTAATTCTATAAGGCTATAGTTTATTCTATAGCAAGTCCTCGCTAGAGTCAGGTCTAAACTATCATTCTACAAACACCAACAAAAGTACCAAAATAAATGAATGCTGCATGTAGTCCTAATCATAAAGTGCTGTTAATGGGACTATGGTTTATTATAAAGCAAGGCAAAGTCCTTGCTAGAATCAGGTCTAAACTATTATTTTACAAACACCAACAAAAAGAGCAATAAAAAAAAAATAAAGGTATGGTGCCTGTAGTCTTAATCATAATGTGCTGTTAATGCTATGGGGCTATAGTTTATTATAAAGCAAGGCAAAGTCCTGGCTAGGGTCAGCTCTAAGCTAAAATTCAACAAACACCAGCAAAAATAACAATAACAAAAAAAATGCTGCCTGGAGTATTAATCATAAAGTGCTGTTAGTGCTATAGGGCTATAATAAAGCAAGGCAAAGTCCTGGCTAGAGTCAGATCTATACTAGCATTCTGCAAACACCAACAATAACAAAATAAAGTAATGCTGGCCTTATCATTTATCATAAAGTGCTGTTAATTCTGCAGGGCTATAATTTATCATAAAGCAAGGCAAAGTCCTTGCTAGAGTCAACTCTAAAGTAGAAGCCTACAAACACCAACAATAACAATAAGAAATTAAAATAATGCTCCCTGTAGTATTAATCATAACGTTCTGTTAATTCCATGGGAGTATAGTTTATTATATAAAGCAAGGCAAAAAGTCCTGGCTAGAGTCAGCTCTGAACTGGAAGTCTACAAACACCTAAAAATAATAACAAAATAAAAATGATGCTGCCTGGAGTATAAATCATTAAGTGCTGGTAATTCTATGGGACTATGGTTTATTTTAAGGCAAGCCAAATCCCTGGCTAGAGTCAGCTCTAAACTAGTATTCCACAAACACCAACAAAAAAAAAATAACAAAATAAAATAATGCTGCCTGAAGTATAAATCATGAGGTGCTGGTGATTCTATGGGACTATGGCTTATTTTAAGGCAAGGCAAAGCCCTGGCTAGTGTCAGCAATAAACTAATATTCTACAAACACCAACAAAAATCACAATAACAAAATAAAATAATGCTGCCTGAAGTATAAATCATTAGGTGCTGGCAATTCTATGGGATTATGGCTTATTTTAAGGCAAGGCAAAGCCCTGGCTAGTGTCAGTTATAAACTAGTATTCTACAAACACCAACAAAAATCACAATAATAAAATAAAATAATGCTACCTTAAGTATAAATCATTAGGTGCTGGTAATTCTATGGGATTATGGCTTATTTTAAGGCAAGGCAAAGCCCTGGCTAGTGTCAACTATAAACTGGTATTCTACAAACACCAACAAAAATCACAATAACAAAATAAAATAATGCTGCCTGAAGTATAAATCATTAGGTGCTGGTAATTCTATGGGATTATGGCTTATTTTAAGGCAAGGCAAAGCCCTGGCTAGTGTCAGCTATAAACTAGTATTCTACAAACACCAACAAAAATCACAATAACAAAATAAAATAATGCTGCCTTAAGCATTAATCATAAAGTTCTGGTAATGTTATAGGGCTATAGCTTATTAGAAAGTAAGGCAAAGAAATAGACTGCAACTTTATTGTATCATTATGAGGAGGTAAACTATAAATCATTACTATCAAGGCGGCAACTTTAAACAGCTAAGCAATCAGCTCTTTATGTTTAGTGAAAAGTAGAACTTTTCAGCATATTATTGCAGTTTTCAGCTATAGGCATACTTCCATGCAATCATTATGAACTGCTAGGCTGAGATACTAAAAAAAAACTGATTGTGAAAAGGCTGAGAGACTATTGTGAAACAGAATGAGATACTAAACTGGTTTTTAAATGGCCTTGTAACAAGATAATATGAGGTCCATAAATAAATGTATTCATATATAAAACGTTTACAGCTTTCGCTTTATGTGCTAAGCTGCAGCCAAAACATCAAGGAAAGAGACAGTTTACAGCAGATCTTAGCACATTGCTTTGTAAAATGCACCACTTTCACCTCTTTTAACTTGGCCCAGCCATTAAGATAAACTCTATGGTTTTATGAAGGAGACTGGGGCTAACAGCAAGCAAATAACCTCGTGGGAGCTGTATGCTGTTTTCCTCAAGGCAGGCAATAAAAATAACTTAGTTCATTGTGAGTTCAAAAGATCTGCACTTAAAAAACACCTTGATCCTTTTTTTTTTTCTATTTTGTGGCTTGTGGAATGACCAGAAAGGCTGTTTCCTATGCAAAAGCCAATAGGTGCCATTGCAGCTGTTTCTCCCAGGCTAAATTAATATCAAAGGCTGAGCTATTGTTTTATTACACTGTAAAGGAAAGAAGGAAAGAAAAAAGCGTGCAGACAGACAGACAGCATGCACAACATACAAATAGGAGAAGGAAATGTCCTAACCGTGAGGTCTCATCCATGGAAACATAAGACTAGGAGACGAATTCTGATTTAAGTGGCCTTGTCCTTCGCTAGTACTAGAGTTGGAGGTCGATTTACAATCAGGGTACTGCACCACGCTGGTCTCTTGCTGGGCACCATAAAGGGACTGCCTGGGTAGAGCTTCGTAGCCATAAAACTTGGAGGCGTCCCCGTGGCAGGTCAGGGTGCAAGGATTCTGCTGGTAGCCGGTGTTGGAGATGCTGGAGGTGCCGTGATGGAAGAACTCCTGGACGTGGTGAGAAGGGTGCTGGAAGCCCGGAGCCGTCGTACCGGGACCGTATACCAGAGCGTGGCTCCTGCTGACACTTTGGGGAAACCGACAGTCGTAGTAAGTTGGCTCCAAGGACTCACCGCCTTTGTACTTAGAGAAAAGAGGGTTCACAAAATAGGAACTCATGGCTCTTGCATGAAAGACGCAAATGCTGCAACAGCCCCCCCTCCCTCACTAATAAAAAAAAATAATAAAATAAAAATAGCAAAAAAATAAACAATACCAAGAACGCAGTCTTTATTTCTAGGGGAGATCAATGAGAGTCTGTCCCCTGGGCTTGTCTTAAAGTCCTGTTTTTGTTTGTCAGGTTCTTTTTTTTTTTTTTTTTTTAATCAGAGGTGGGGGGGTATTTGGAAGCTCTCACAGACGTCTCATAGTGCCTGAGCTCTGGGCTGGTCGGATTGTCTTGTATCAGTCGGTAGGTAAGAGCTCAAGTCAGTCCCCCCTTCTCCTATACTGCTCCTTCCCTTAACACCACCAAAGGCAAATTCCTTAAAATCCCGCTGGTGAGGCTTTACACGCGATTTGTATCCATCAATCCTCTCCTGCAAGACAGTCTAGAAAGAAATGACAAGGATTTGGGGGGATCGGATGGACGTGGAAAACCAGCCTTCAGTAAAAAAAAAAAAAAAAAAAATATCAAATGAATGAGGGAGGGTTATGAAAGGTGCGCATTAATATCTTTAGGTGCTCTTTTTTTTTTTTTTCCAAGCCAGCCTCCTCACTGATGTGGGAAAAATACATGCGCCGTGGGGTCAACCTAGGTTACCTCAACAGGTAAAAACAAAAAAAAAAAGAAGATTTTTAGGAGAAGCCGATGCTGGCTGACTGGTAACGTAAGCAAAGGGGCAGTGAGAGCGTTTTGCCTTTTTGAAAATTGTATATTTTGCTGTTTTTTCTTTTTTTTTCTTAAGCAAGATTCAACCAACTAGCCCGGTGTGACGTCACTCGCCTCCCAGCTCCCCCTCTTACGTGGATCCAGCTCTTCTCTTACCACTTGGCGTCCTATTGGAATTAAAGCACTTTACAGCTGAAATCAAAGAGTTAAAAAGGGGGGACAGTCAGGTGGGGCACACGCCAGAGGCAATGACAGCACTAGGCTTCCATTTCTCCACTCATGCACTCTTGTCTTTTGCATTATGTTTCTTTTTTATTTTTTTTATAATGGGATTAAAATGAAGCAAAGGGCTTGTCCTAGGAAATGATAGCAAGAAGTGGAGGAAAGTGGGTGCTGATTTCATGGAGGGGAGGGCGGTGTGGGAGAATGGGGGTAATAGACAATGGAAAATGCGCAATTAAAGTGCTGGAATTGCGGTGTTATCGTATCCGGGGAGAAAAAAGGAGAGAAGAAAAAAATCACATCAAATGCAATTAGGAGAGGCAGCTATATAGTAAATTCTCTTATTCCCATCTGCTAGGGCTGAGCCTTTGTAAGCAGTCACTTTTAGGGTTTAGGCGCTAGTTGTTTCCAGCGATTCTATTGAAGTCTGGATTTTATGGCTGCACTAAACTAAGCTGAGGATCCATACCAACCACCAGCCCCGCCTTTACAGGCCCTAAAACCGAAGAAGAGAGGGAAATACACACATATATACACACACAAACACACATATATATATATATTATCCTTTGTGCTATGTACTATATATTAGCTACCCACACATTCACTACTATATATTAGCTACACACACAGATATAGATAGATAGATAGATAGATAGATAGATAGATAGATAGATAGATAGATAGATAGATAGATGGATGGATGGATGGATGGATGGATGGATGGATGGATGGATGGATGGATGGATGGATGGATGGATGGATGGATGGATAGATAGATAGATAGATAGATAGATAGATAGATAGATAGATAGATAGATAGATGGATAGAAGCCTTCCATCTCTAAAACAATATTGAGATCGCAGGTAGTAGTCATCTGCAACAGTGGTAATGGTTACACTAACACCAGGAGATACACTTTACATACACACAAATGTATATATATGTATGTATATATGTATATATATATATATATATATATATATATACACATATATATATATATGTGTGTGTGTGTTTGTGTGTGTGTTGTGTGGTCATATCTATATATGTTCACAGCCTTGTTTTATGTGCTATTGATTAGCCATATTTTCAGTTATATCTATACCTATTGCTATCTGTGTGCGTGTGTATACATATATACACAAATGTGTGTGTGTGTATTTTATATATATATATATATATATATATATATATATATATATATATATATATATATATATATATATATATATATATATATATATATATATATATATATATATATATATATATATATATACACACACACACATATATACTAGATAGATAGATAGATAGATAGATAGATAGATAGATAGATAGATAGATAAATAGATAGATAGATAGATAGATAGATATAGATATAGATCTATATCTATATATATCCCAAGGGTATACATATGTATACATCGTCCTTTATCCCTAAATCTCTGCAATTATACAGACATTATATTAAACAGGATTAAGAGCTAAAATGGTGGGAAAGGTTACACTAGTTTGTACAAATTCCTGAACATAATGGTATTTATTGCACGTGTCTATATAGGCTGCATAGAACTACACGTTGTCATCTTTTAAAATGGGGAAACATATTTGTCTGTCTGAAGTACCTACTTTACTATTACATGTTCCAGTGTAGCGACAGTGTAATGACATGAATTATGTCAACTTATGTATCAGGTCAAAAAACAAACAATAAAAAAACAACACACACACACACACACCAGTTAGCTTGGAGACATACTTATTTTTTATTTACTCTCCCTTATTACAGAGCAGGACCTCACCTCCCATTAATAAACATTAAAACCCCTATTAAATGTGTAATTATTTAAGATGTTCTAATCACATGACAGTCAGCATAGGTCCTCATTGCTGGACCACCATTGGCTGAGCCATTTCTATACCGTCAAGACTTTGTAAATTTTGGGGGCTATTAAGTTCCAAGTTAAATTGATGGCCTATTTATTCTGCTGTAGTGGTGGTTTGTCAATCAGTTATAGTCGTTACATAAAAAATGACTGATCAAAAACAAGCAGACATTTAAAACAATGTCAGTGTGGAATAGATTGATCAATGACTCACTAATTAGTTGTATTTGCAACTTGACCGTTTCCCATCAACACATGTTACAATGTTACTGCTAGATGGGAGACTCGCCTATCATCACGGTGACCCACTTGTAATTTGTGAACGTTCTTATACATATTACATGCTAATTCGCCATTCAGGGGTGAAGGATGTTGTGCGTATTTGTTTTGATTTGTTTTGCAACAGCCTTGTAGGGGCCCAAAGGTGTAATGGGATGCAGTACTACTCTAATTGGCCAAAGTAGTTTAAAATTTGAGCAACAGCGCCACCATGTGTCAAAAGTGTATAAAGCAGATAATCAGATTTACCAAATCTTTCTATGCAAAATTAACAATCCTCCTACAAAAACAATGTTTTTTTAGTTTGTAAGGGCGTTTTTTGAATGAATAAAATGATTATGAGTGTACTCTTCACAAGAGGTAAATGTAATATATATATATATATATATATATATATATATGTATATGTAATGTATATATATACGTATATACGTGTAATGTATATATATATATATATATATATATATATATATATATATATATATATATATACATGCACACACATATATATATATATACACACACACATATATATATATATATATATATATATATATATATATATATATATATATATATATATATATATATATATACACACACACACACATATATATATATATATATATATATATATACACACACACATATATATGTATATATATATATATATGTATATATATGTATATATATATATATATATATATATATATATATATATATATATATATATATAATGTGTGCATCACATATGATATGTACATCATATTTGTTTCCAAATTGTTGTCTTCATTGTAAAAGAGAAACTGAAAAGTTCGTTTTGGCATATTTCAAAATGCTGTGTTTCTAAAATATAATTGCTTTTTCCAGTTTTTGTTATTATGAAGCAATATGAAAGCTCCTCCTCCTTACACTCCCCCCCTTTCTCTCCCCCTTTCTCTCCCCCTCCCCTCTCTCCTCCCCATTCCCATATTTAAATTATTTTAATATCTTTATTGTGTCACTTAAATGTAGGATACCATAAAAATCGCCATCAATTACTTAATTGCAGTTCTATGTCTCATTTAAAACATTTGAATATCATTAAAAAGGCAGATAAACATAGACATCTTGTGTTATTTAGTTCCTTGTACATCACTGTATGAAGTTAATTTACTAAAGGAGTGTAGGATGTTTACTTTGCTTGGTGAATAAAGTCACGTTCACTCTAAATCAGGGATCCTTAAACAACGGTCCTCCAGCTGTTGCACAACTACACATCCCATGAGGCATTGTAAAACCCTGATATTCACAGACATGACTAGGCATGATGGGAATTGTAGTTCCTGGACAGCTGGAGGGGCATAGTTTTGAAGACTCCTGCTCTAAATAGCCAATCATGCAAGGAGGAGTAAAAAAACTCAATTGCACATGATTGGATAAAGAAAGTGAAAAAAAAATCCCTTTATTCACTAGACTAGTGAACATATAAAGATAATTTGCTAAGGAAGCTGTAAATGTTCACAAAATAAATTGCTCACTAAATAGTCACCTAAATTATCTAATAATATGTATTCACCTAAATTATCCAGTCATTAACAAATTCATGTTTATTTATTTAATCTGTACATTAATTTATTGTGTGAACATTCTCAACTCTTGTAGTAATTTTAGTCAACCTCTAGCTGTTCAGGTAAGTCAACCCCAAAATGCATATATGTGTGCCTATGCTATTACATATGTGGTACGTAATCCCATAGTAGTAATATGCATCATTTATATAAGAAATTTAAAATATTGTTTTAGTATACTGAACACAACTCATTATATTGCGTCATTATACTTTCACGAAGTGCAAAAATATACTTATATATATATATATATATATATATATATATATAATGCTATTTTAAGAAAATACATAAACGTGTGTGTGTGAGAGGGAGTAAGTGGTGTGAGTGTATATATAATATTGAAAGACTCTTGATAGCTCAAGAAATATAATTTCATACCCCTTCTGTTTTAAATGTTCATTTGTAGAATAATTAAGACATAGCTGTAAACATACAGCAAACTACATGTTTCCTCTGATATCACATAGTAACATGTGTGTGATTTAAGCCTATAGGTGTACTTAATATTATTGGATATGCTTCATTAAAAAAAAAATCTCTAAATGTCTGTTTGGGACAAAACACATGTAAGATGAAGTTTCATATTTCAGTTTCTATCTGTATGCATATTTGGTATGTGTGTAAGTACTCAAATAAGTATCTATCTATCTATCTATCTATCTATCTATCTATCTATCTATCTATCTATCTATCTATTTATTTTCACATGCATTTGGAAGTTGCTATTGACGTTTTTAACCTGTTAATTCCTTGTATACTCAAGAAAAGGTTCTGCAGATAAAGTAGACCCATCACTAATTTAAAAGGGCATGTATTTGTTTTTATATCAGAGTGAGTGAAGTATGGTACAGTCCTATCTATCTATCTATCTATCTATCTATCTATCTATCTATCTATCTATCTATCTATCTATCTATCTATCTATCTATCTATCTATCTATCTATCCAGCTACCCAGCATTTTATTTTCAAATTCATTTGGATGTTGCTACTTAACTTTTCATGCTGTTGATTGAATTCCTTGTATACTCAAGAAAGGATTCTGCAGATAAAGTAGTCCCATCACTAATTTGGACGTGTCTATCTATCTATCTATCTATCTATCTATCTATCTATCTATCTATCTATCTATCTATCTATCTATCTATCTATCTATCTATCTATCTATCTATCCAGCTACTCAGCATTTTATTTTCAAATTCATTTGGATGTTGCTACTTAACTCTTCATGCTGATGATTGAATGTAATTCCTTGTATACTCAAGAAAGGGTTCTGCAGATAAAGTAGTCCCATCACTAATTTAGAAGGATGTATCTATCTATCTATCTATCTATCTATCTATCTATCTATCTATCTATCTATCTATCTATCTATCTATCTATCTATCTATCTATCTATCTATCCAGCTACTCAGCATTTTATTTTCAAATTCATTTGGATGTTGCTACTTAACTCTTCATGCTGATGACTGAATGTAATTCCTTGTATACTCAAGAAAGGGTTCTGCAGATAAAGTAGTCCCATCACTAATTTAGAAGGATGTATCTATCTATCTATCTATCTATCTATCTATCTATCTATCTATCTATCTATCTATCTATCTATCTATCTATCTATCTATCTATCTATCTACTGTATTCATCGTGATACTCAAGTGAAGATGCAGCAGAAACAGTAGGCCTATCACAAATGTATTAGGACATGTAGTAGTATCTATAGTAGAATGTAAAGTATGAGTAGCAGTATAGCGTAATACAGTCCTTTCTCATTGCGCTTGTTGAAAGGATTTTTATTTTGTACAGATATGTGTTGCACACCTCTCATTGCTACTTTTACTGCTTTTTTTGGGGAAGTTTATCAGTTTTAAAAAACATTTTTCATTTCACTGATGTTGGCTGTTTGTTGCTGGTAGACAAAACATTCCAATAATCCAGTTTCAAAGAGCAGAGTATGCTCCTTATTTAAACCATAAAACAATTAATGCCAGACGTCTAGCCAGCTCTGGGCTCTTGTTTTGTTCACCTCCATTCAACACAAACAGCAGTGAGACATAGGTTGTAAAGCCTGGCTTTCTCTGCGGAAGTATACCTAGTGCCTGCCCTAAAAAACAGCACCATCCTATCCTTTTTATCTCGCTCACAAAAGCCTGGATTATATGACACTATCCGGAAAGACGACATATGTGCTACAAACCACTACAAAGTCCTGAAATTGTATCAATTCTACCCAAATGTACAGCAAAATAAAAACAAACAAAAAAAATAAAACATGGTGTGTAAAATGTAACATGCAAAGATGTACTTGATCTCTCTGCCTTTCTCCCTCTCTATCTCTTCCTTTATTCTCGTCTTTCTCCTTTTGAAAGACAAACTTCCCATCATGGGACATTAAACTGATTGATCAATTGTCAAAGTGACAATGACATCTTAGATCACATCTTTCAGCCAAACCTTGGAGATGTGGGAAGTCTCTACCAGACCTGTTTATGTGTACGTCTTTTGCAATATGATGTGTATTTTTTTGGTATGAAATTAAAACAGCAACTTTTTTTTTTTAGCAAATAGTGTCTTTCCACCACACACACACACACACACACACACACACACACACACACACACCCCCCATATGTCAGTGGATGTATTCATATTCTAAGAAGCCTACTGAGAAAAACATGAGAGCTGGCTTGTTGAAGCGGCTAGGCATCCTAAGGTTGCTAAGATCACTAAATCTGTCCTTGGCATGAGATATATTTGAATAATAATAATGGGGATCGGGGGCCCTTCTTGATCTTGGACAACCAATTCAAGAATAGAAGGTTGAGAGCTCTCTAAAGATTGCAGCATTCTACAGCTCGCTTCAACATTCTTTCATGTTATTCTCTCCTTTAAAAAAAAATAATAATAATAATAAAATAAAAAAACACTTTTTTTCTTATTTTTTGACTTAAATAAAAAAAATTGAGATTAATATGATATCATGGAGCATAATGAATTTGAATATTTTAAAAATATCAAATTTTGTTCATTGTCCAAATTTTTATTAATAATATTATTATATGTACAGTAGAAGTGAATCTGTACACATAGAATAAAAAATCCCATTGACATCCATAGCTAAAATGGTCATGTGAGATTTTCTGTTCAAACACTGCTGGTGCTGCTTGTTCAGTCCTCCCAGTCCGCCATTAGGAGGATTCTGGAGCTGGCCTACTTGTGCATTACCTCCAGGCAGCCTCCTACCTATAAAATATTTAACTATATTACTCCAGTAGCTTTTCACACATCAATAAAGCCTCACGAGATCTTTAAAAATGCTGTAAAGAGGTAGATTATTTTTCCAGTCGCCTTCTCTTTAGTCCAGTAAGTCACAACAGTACATTTTAGGTCCACCACTAACTAAAATGTATGTATAGGATACCCTACCATAAAAAAAAAAAGAAAAGGAATGATCTGGAGTCTCAAGGCAGCCCTAGCAGGAAGCAGCTTAAATTAGGAATGCGGCCCTCTATTATTGTCCAAACCTGACATTTCTCTTGACTGAGACCATAAATAATCATGTCATGTATTCTAACTTGGGAGTCAGATGCAAATGAAACAAATACAGCTTTATTCTAAAATCATGTTTTCAGGGCTGCATTTAGCGCCATCCCTGGGTATGGGAGACATTTTTCTCACAAGCTTTCTGCTCTAAAACACTCACTGAAAAAAAATAATAATAATAATTAAAAAAAAATATACAAAATGCCTAGTAACTAACTGGAATGAACAGACTAATGAAATGTTAAAGAGGAATCCGTGCTCTGCGGAAGATCCCTGTCTAATGGTAAGTACTATTGATCAGAAATTAATGAAATGTATTTGATATAGATGAAATTGCACCTCTTTTCTATGTGCTATTACCGGTCTTGGCCCATGGATTTGTTCTCCCTTTTGTACTTGGTTTTTATATAGCCACAAAACACACAAAAGGCTTTATAGTGCACTCTTCTATATTTACATAGAGCTGCTCTACAGGCATAACCGAACAATACTGAACATTTCTTTGTGACAAGAATAAAATACATAAATATATACATCCAAGAGACTTTCAATACTATAACAAAACATACTGGTAGATTCCGATTTGAATTATACAAAATATGCACTCACAAACTTCTTCAAATAAAAATTAACACTGGATAAGTATAAGTTACAAAATAAAATACTAAAAAAAATATTCAAGTACTTTCTTGTTTTTTGTTATTTTTTTTCCTTTATAGACAGAGAAGAGAAACATTTTTTTATAATCTGCATTTTATAAAAGCATGTGCTTTTAACAATGCGTGTGTGTGTTTATTATCTAATCTAAACACCGATGTCCACATTCATAGTCAATAGAAGTCTCTTTTTTTTATTATTATTATTAGATAATGCTTGAGCCCATGGGAAACCAAAATGTTTTCTTCACATATCTTTTATAACGAGGTTATTGATAAGAGGATGAGTTAGGGAAGAGTCTAGGGCTGCTCTTTGTCGGTTTTTTCCTTGTTCATTTTCTTCATTTTCATCCTTCTGTTTTGAAACCAAATTTTAACCTGGCGTTCAGTAAGATTCAGAACCCTGGCGACTTCATAACGCCGGTCCCTGGTTAGGTACATATTAAATAAAAATTCCTTTTCTAGTTCCAAAGTCTGGTACTTTGTATAAGGACACCTTTTCTTCCTCGTGGAGCGAGCATGAATCCAATTTGCCACTGGGTTATCTGGAAAAGAAAAAAAAAAAGGAAAAGTTAATGTTTAAATACAATGAAGTGCATTGTTCTTAATATTTGATTTTTCCCCCTCTTAACTAGGGCTGTTTGATGAAGAAATCATGTAACATCTTTTAATCTCTTCATTTTACAAACACCGATCTTACAGGGGACTGATTTATTTAATGAATGTGTAAGTAGAAGACTTTTCTTGTGTGTGTGCAGACGTTTCTCGTGGCTAAAATTGATGTGGGCACTTAAAGGTATTTAGCACATGAGTAGCAGAAGCCATTGTAAGCCAGCTATAATAAAAATACACTGTGTGTTCTCTCAAGGCCATAAAAGTCTGGAGCAAGTCCTGTTTCCTCTAAAGACTTTTAACCCAATCAGCCTTAAAATAAATAATTACAGCTCTTCTTTCTTTTCATTATTAATATATTTTTTTTATTCTATTGTATCTGTCTACTGTTTGATGAGCTGTTTATTAATTTAATGTGCCTGTATTAAATACACATATTAAAACGACCTTATTTATAAACTCAATATAATTCTAGCATACCCGGATATAAATATATCACTTAAAATTATGTGATTGGTTGGACTAAATGGACTTGTGTCTTTTTTTTTCTAACCTAACTATGTGATTGCTGAGATATCTTAAGTGTTTTTTTTAACTCCCCACTTTATCAGATCTCTTAAATGTCTTGTTAAGTTGCTGAAATATTTTCTTAAAGTGAAAATTATTTTAATACAGCAATAAATCTATCAGCAAGGGTACACGCTTGTGTGTATATATACTGCTTAATATAATTATACATCATGTATTGTGCCTGTATAATCTGAAGTTTTATAGCAGAGGAGTTTATAACATTGCTAATAAAATGTGTGACTGCCAGGTGTCTGGTGGAGTGAATGGGCTGTGTTATCGGCACATTGATGATAGATCAATGGTACAGGGGGTCTATTAAACCTAACTATGGGACCAGGAAGGTTTAACTTTTTTTTAGGATGACACAAGGAAGTTTTCTGTGTGAACCTGATCTCCTCTGGTCACAGCCATAAAACCACAGCTTATATGTGTTTTTTTTCAAATGCCCAATTGTCCCACGCAGCTCAGTGCCTGCAAGGACATTTTTTTTTTTGTTCCCCTTTAGAATTTAATCTGCTGGGATCCTGGTTTTAGGAAACTGGACCCCAGCTTGTGTACATGCATGTAAAATAATAAGGATGTGTTTTTTAGCAGACAAGTCAGGTTGATACATTAGGGTTATTTTTTTTTATTTTTCCTGCCTTGCTGGAGCTGCATGGGTCTCTGGGACTGGATTTAGCTGCAGTGCTGCTGTCTCCATCCAGAGATATTACCGGGGACATGTACGTGTGAAATGTGTCCTGGGTGTCACATTGCACATTGGGAAAAGAAATGTCTCCCAGGCAGTGCACCCATACTTCCTTGCTCTAATAGATCCCTTCCTATTTCTTTTTATTCTCCCATTCAACCAGGTCTTCCTGCAGGCTCTGTTTTTTTTTTTTTTTTTAGGGCAGGGCCCTGCTAAGGAGGTAATTTCATTTTATGGAGGACTCTAGTACATGCTATAATTCCTCCTCCTCCCCCCCTCTCTCTCTGTCCGGTTGTAAACAAGAATGACTCTTAAACTTACTCGGGTCCAATTCAGACTTGTCTTCTTTGTGTTTGCTGGAAAGGATGGCCTCAGATTCCGGGGAAGGGATGGTGTGCAGAGGTGGCCTGTCTCTGAGATCGCCGGGGGAGCCATACATGTAATCCGGATAGCTGCGGCCATCGTTGGGGCCACACTCCCTCCTGGTGGGGAAAGCGTCAGGTTTGAGCCCGTAGTGCCTGCTGCTTGCTGCAAAACCTGGGAAGGAAACCGTCCCTGAGATGGGCTCCAGCCAAGTGCGCATATACCTGGCATCTGTGCCCAAGTGTGGCTGGTGGTGGCTGTAAGGATGGTAGACCACTGAAGACTGGGAGTGCACAGGACCCCACGAGGTGGTAAAAACTGCAGGCTTCGGGGCAAAACTGCACGAAGGAAAATCTCCACAGTCCGGCACTAATCCTGTCGGTCGTGCAGCTGCTGGGTGAGCCCCAGTGGTAGGGAACCTAGATGCCAAGAGGTCTTCAGTCTCATGGCTGATCAGAGAGTCCACATAATAGTTGCTGATGGGACCAGACGCAGACATTGTTTCCCCCTTCTTTTACATTCATAAGATTATTGTATGAACTGTATGTGTACTTTTTATCTGCTCATAGAACAATCAGGGCAGGTAATTATTTTTTCAGCCTCTCATGCTTGTCATTGGCTCTCGCCTCCCACGTGATTGTATTTACAAAAAAAAAAAAAAAAATACAGTGTAGATCAATGCGCAGGTCCCAATGCCTCTATTCCTTAATACTGGACGGTCTGGTTTTCATAAAAAATAATGTGAAAAAAAAAAAAATTTAAGGAGTGGACCAAGCTGGAGCTCATTAAGGACTCATGCATATCTCCACTTTTGCAGGGATTGGGAAGAAACTTGGGTACAGCATGTAAGTGGAAGGAACGTGAGAATGACGGAAGGGGACTATTTCTTGACGCAATCCATCTCTGTCTCCTCTCTGTAATGCTGCCAGAATACTAGCATGGATATATAGTACAGTCCAAGACATAGCTTTTCATTAGAAATACATTATGATTTCTGGATTTCGTTTATAATCACTTAGGAAGATTCTGCTTCCTGCTATTTATACTGAAATAAACTCAGATCACATTGTATCCCTTTCACTTCTTTCCTTTTTTTTTTTTTTTTTTTTTTTTTTTTTACAATGCTGTCTTATTCTTTTAACAGGCTGCCTTCTTATAAAATGCAATGTATCAGTTGGGATAATTCTTCACCAACCAGCAGGCATTGAAAATCAAGCAAGTGGAAGCCTCAGGAGTTGAAGAAGGGGGAAAGCCAACTCACACAGACACAGTTAAACAGAATAAAAACTGTTAAGCTACTCCCATCTTTCAGTGGATGTCTCTATTCGTCTGGTGAGCCTTGGATGTTTTTATGTCCTTCAATAAAAAATTTACGAGGCTCATTCGATTGTTCATAAACGTGTCGTTCATTAAAAAAAAAAAAGAAAAAACTGTAAGGTTGGATTTCAACTGTAAAAAAAACAAAACTTATAGCAAGTTCTCCCATTCATTTTCTAGGGGGGGGAAAGAAGACAAAGTGCAAAGATTTTCATAAGAATTATGTCCTGGAAATACTTCCAGTGCCACCGGTCCTGTCAATAAATAGCCCCTTTCATTGTGTATAGGAATTCCTTTACACTGAGCAGAGGAACCCCGGCAAGGGCAACAAATACACACAAGTGGGCAGCTATCGAGTGCTTTCCTTTACATTGGAAATACTTTATTTTATTCCTCCAAATGATGGACATAAGGGGTCCATTTATGGCTGATAAATCTCATTTTTACTGTTGCACTGGTAATTCAGAGCTGCAGTAAATAATGAAGGATTCTCTATCATGCTCTAATAGAGATCCGTTATCGAGGGGTGCTATATGCTATGCCCTGTTATACCAGCTATAGCCATTTGATAGATCTTCTCAGCACACAGGAAGCAAAGTAGGCATAGATAATGGGGAAGAGACTGAAATCTGGAAGATTTGCATTTCCACAGAGGAAGCCCCCCCAAACGAATGCCACAAAGAAAAATAAAATCACCTTAAAGAGCAGATAAAACAATTGCACAGACATAATCAAATGTATATTTAATGCGTGTCCTGGTAACACAAAGCCATCAAAATCCATACAGATAGCACATAAAGGCAAGCAGCTGATTCGCTACAACAAATGCTGTTATTAATTCATACGATTCCCACTGTGTTACACCAAAAATAAGCAGCATCTTTTTCCTGAGCTCTGCCATGGCAAGCATTATTGGAGCTTCGTTAAGTTGCAAATGAAAGAGCAATATGAAGTAAGGAATATATTACCACTCATTACTCAGCCTCCTAACTGCACAGTATCCTCTCTGTTTTATGTGTGCATTTACACCAAGAATTAAAATAATCTCAATAATACTTTTTTTTTTTTAACCAGCAGTCATGTCTTTCCATCTCTGAGCTTAGCATTATATATCATCCGTGCAAATTGTATCTCTATTATTTGTCCTTATTACAGGATACACAACAACACTTCTGTACACACATGTAAGCAGGGCTGAAACCACTATTAGTATCACACACTTGTGTACTACAAGTGAAAGCATGCCACCTATTAATTCACTAAAGGCACAATGCATTTTAAAACACAGACAATATTTTTAAAACAAAACACTGCTTACCAAATGCCCCCAAACCAGTACAAAATAAACAGTACAATCATCTTCCATCAATACAGTGTATTTTACACCAGAAGCATTTTAAATAATCCAGCCACATATAGCACTGTGATTCGCACAATTTATAGCACTTATATATCACTGTGATTCGCACAGTATTAACAGAAGGTTGTTGAGATTAAATAGTGCAGACAATCATTTATAAGCATAATCCAAGAAACAAACAAACAAACAAAAAAAATCAAACAGTTTTGTAATACATTGCTACATAGACAAAACAGGTCCTAGGTTACCAAACACAGACATTTTCATAAAAGAGAACATGAATCACATTACCTGAATGTTCATCTTGCATTTCTCAAGCCAGGATCTGTTGGTTGCAGAAATTTTGCTTAAAGGATATATCCATTGCACGGTATTCTCAACGCTGCTTTGCATACATGCAATATCCAATCGTGTTTTCTAACAGGCCTACAAAGAACAGCAAGACGTCCAGTTGTCTTTTCCCTGGGTCTGTGCTGGCTATTGAGTTCACTTGCCATATACAGGTTTCCTTTACAGCAGAAAAAAAAAACAACTGCACTGGAAATTTGATGACTCTCCTATTACCATGTGGGATCCCCTGAAATTTTATTGCAACTTTCTCCCTAGTCTTTTTATGTTGAAATGCTACTGTCATGTTGAAAATGGTACACACTCCCTCTCTGACTTGCCTCTATAAATAAGATCCAGGGAAGGTTTTTTTACATCTATTTCCTTAGCAAATCTATGATGTATACAGTAAGTATATTTCTCACTGATTCTTGGGAGCTTGTTTCAGAGCAGGCTAGTTTAGGGGGGAAAAATGAAAAGAAATGCTGTGGGAATTTAAGGATGGCTCAAGCATCTTGGAGAGTAAGAAAAAAAAATACCCAAGACAGTCCTGAAGACACAGGCCTGGAGGAATAAAAAGCAAACTCATTCGAGTGAAGGCCCCCTTTCCCTCCCCATTGCAGGTTTTATGAGTTTACACGGGGAAGCACTGAAAATTGCAGATGGGGTGGGGAGAGAAAAGAGTCACCTCAATATAATATCCTGTTAATGGGAGCCCTAGCACCCTTTGTCCCTGGGATTTCCAAAGGACTGTGAGTGATCTGGTTTATCCATCATCGGCTGTTGGTCTGCATGCAGCAGACACATTCACGCCATACTTGACAGACAGACAAATGCGCTCTCCAAACACCCATTTTGTGGCTTGGCTGTCTCCATGGTATGGTTCAATAAACACCGTCAAGTTCGGTTTAATACATAAACATTTTTCTTTTTTATCTGTATTTTTGGACATAATTTGGATATTTAGTGCAATATTTTAAACAAATAGGTATATCAACTCAACACTTAGCACAGCCCGGACGCATTGCCCGCTCAGCATAACCAAGGTAATTAAGCAGTTGTCCCAGCACTGTGGCAAATGTCCTGTCCTTGTGTTGTCTGCCAGTCTACTATTCTGTCATAGCTTCATTTATTCTACTACTTGTTACTTGTTTACTCTGTCCGACATATTCATGTAACTTTTGCTTATACTGTATCTGTGTGTGATTTTTATTTCTCTTGCTTAATGTAAGCAGGCCAAGAAATTATTAGAGCAATGTGTCTTAACTTCACCTAAACATTGAAATACTGGAGGGCGAGATAGATCTCTGAGATTAAAAGGCACATAGATAGATAGATAGATAGATAGATAGATAGATAGATAGATAGATAGATAGATAGATAGATAGATAGATAGATAGATAGATAGATAGATAGATAGATAGATAGATAGATAGATAGATAGATAGATAGATAGATAGATATGAAAAGGGGAGACGTAGATAGATAGATAGATAGATAGATAGATAGATAGATAGATAGATAGATAGATAGATAGATAGATAGATAGATAGATAGATAGATAGATAGATAGATAGATAGATAGATAGATAGATAGATAGATAGATAGATAGATAGATATGGAAAAAAAAGAGAAAGGGAGAGACATTAATATATATATATAGATAGATAGACAGACAGACAGACAGACAGACAGACAGACAGACAGACAGACAGACAGACAGACAGATAGATAGATAGATAGATAGATAGATAGATAGATAGATAGATAGATAGATAGATAGATAGATAGATAGATAGATAGATAGATAGATAGATAGATAGATAGATTAGGAGGTGGAAAATAAAGGTAAGGAAATAGAAAAAAATGGAAAGATACATTAATAAATTGATACCTACATTCAAACATACATACAAACATACAAACATACAATAAGCCAGAAAGGAAGGGAGAGAAAGAGACAGAGAGACAGATAGAGAGAGACAGAGAAATAGAGGGAATGAGAGAGAGAGAGAGAGCAAGAAGAGAGGGGACAAGAAAGGGAACCAGACAAGAAATGGTAAAATAGACAGACAGACAGACAGACAGACAGACAGATACATACATACATACATACATACATACATACATACATAGTTAGATACATAGATAGAGAGATGAAAAGAGAGGGGAAAAGATCGAGTAAAAGACAGACAGACAGACAGACAGACAGATAGATAGATAGACAGATAGATAGATAGATAGATAGATAGATAGATAGATAGATAGATAGATAGATAGATAGATAGATAGATAGATAGATAGATAGATAGATAGATACATACATACATACATACATACATACATACATACATACATAGTTAGATACATAGATACATAGATAGAGAGATGAAAAGAGAGGGAAAAAGATCCAGTAAAAGACAGAAAGACATATAGCTCGACACACACAAGTAATCTAATTTGCAGCTAAAGATTACTTGTGTTTTTTATACAATATCTAGGGGCCTGGCTATAATCTAGAATGATGTAAATATGTTTACTAAGGTGCGATAGGAAGTCTATAGTGATCTAGCCATACATTAATATGGGCATGATCCATTCTGATCTAAATACAGTGAGGGTCTTTAGTGATCTAATTGTAGTGGCGTTTGCGTGCAATCTATAGTGGCCTAAGAGAACTAGGTGTGATCTACAATATATGAATATAATTTATTAGATATCAGTATTTTGATCTACAGTGATCTATTACAACGATCTTGCTGTAATCGATAGGGATCCAAATGTTTTGAACAACTTTAAAGCCATATATATATATTTTTATATATATATATATATATATATATATATATATATATATATATATATATATATATATATATATATATATATATATATATATATATATATATACGCACACACACACATATATATTATATACATATAAACATATATGGGTCTTATGCTTATTCTCTCATAAAAGGGGGGGGGGGGGACTGAAATTTATTCATTATATGACCCATGGGTTTCAAGGCAGTATAGATGTCTAAACAATGTCCCATGTAACTTGCTTTTAGGCATTAGACTGTATACAGGAACATAGCTCCTACATACGTCACTCAAGCATTTATATTTTAACAAATCAGCATATGGATGGGCTTAAAAGTGTTTCCTAGCAAGGAAACGGCCCGAGCATTGGTGCCTGGCAAGGACCATACCCTAGTGTGAGAAGTGAATGGCACGTATATGTGAGAATGTACATAGGCAGATGAGTACAATGACATGATTGGGGCTAGCTTCCCAACAAACAGAGAATACACTGTTTGTGTGTGTGGGGTTAGGAAGTACACAGGACAACAACTATCAAAGAAAGAAAGACCACAGAAGACTTTGAGATAATATTACAGTCATAAAGTTCCTCTACCTGCTTCTGTTAAAGGCTCAAGTCCCCTAGAGGGAATTTTCATGTGAAATGACTTTGGATTCCAGACTAATTTTAGTGGTGTTGAGACCGGTGTACTAAAAATTCCTCAGTGCAATTACAGCCTAGGACCAATTTACTTAACGGCCCCAAGTTCCCTTTCAAATTTATTTGTAAAGTCTCTTTTCTTGAAGCTCACCCTCCAACTGTAGTCTTCCCCCACTCAGCTCTGGCAGGGAGGGATCATGCTGCTTTGTTTAATACAACTATCACAAGTCTGAATGGAGCCCCATGCACTTGAATTGATATTGTCCTTGTAGTTAGTATGTGCTTGAAGAATTATGAAATCCTCCACATTATCAGTGATGAGTCACAGTCAAGACTAATAACATGTAAAATCTAGAGACAATTTCTCAATGGGCTGAGACCAACTAAATCAATCAGCTGTAACAACCGGCAACAAGTATACAATATATCTGCACATGTCACATGTTAAAATAGAGAAAAGAGAGGAATCAGACATATCTGCCTTCTCTGTGTTGTCCTGCAGAGTTCTTTCTTCTATAATAAATACAGAGGTTTCATCAGAAGAACAATCCATATAACAAACACCCATGTCTGCATAGCAGTGTATGTAAGCTTTACCATGTACATATATGCATACAATAGTGGCTTAAAATGGCGTGCCCAACCAGTATGTTTAAAGGATAGTGGAGGGCCTGTGGGGGATGTGGGGTTTGTGTTATTAAGTATAGGATGATATAGATACACAAATTGGCTGGATTACTTGAGCGTATAATCTATATGAATACAAATTATGCATGTGAATTGTTTACTGACCAGTGCATGTAAACTCTTCAGAATGCATAAAAAGTGTGATATAATCTGTGCATGTGCGTGACACATGAGATTGCTTGGAACATACTAATACACCTATGCTGCTTTTTTTTGTGTGTGTAATATATATATATATATATATATATATATATATATATATATATACATATATATATATATATATATATATATATATATATATATATATATATATATAAAATCAGTATTATATATATATATATATGTATTAAATATATATATATATATATATATATATATATATATATATATATATATATATATATAGTGTCAAACTTATCTTTTTGAGTTTTTTTTGTACTTATAGTGCAATAATGTGGGTTTTTTTGTGTATTTTTGCACTTAGTGAAGTTTACCCATAGGTTGTTCTAGTAGTGACTAGAAGCTATGCTACAATTCCTCTATGTTTTCGATAGTGGTTTGTTTTTTTTGTTTTTTTTTTTTTTGCACCTATTTATTTATTGGCTGCTGTAGAGTGATATGTTTAAAGCTGGCCATACATTATACAATTTTCTTGTACAATTTTCCTTTAGAGTTACCAAAACCATATAATAATATGAGGTCAAACCTAAACACTTTAAATTCGTAAGCAATCAGGCAGGCCCTTGCACTATACACAGTTGAAGGTAAATCTAATGGATAATGGGTAATGAATAAGAAAATGGTATAATGTATGGCCAGCTTAAGAGGTTTTGAGTTTATTGCAAAAAAAAAAAAAGTGTGTGTGTGTGTATGTTGTGTGTGTGTGTGTTGTGTATGTGTGTGTGTCCTGACTGCCTATCTCTGAGGCTCAATACCCAACGAACAAGGATAACATAACTGTAATTTTCAGATCTTATTAGACTCTAAAATTAACTCACTGTTTTTGAAAAATAAGGATCCTTATCCTAAGTGTTCATTTTATGAGTAAGCCTTTTATGTATTCCTTTTGCCGTTAATGTAAAGAAATGTACGCGCCTGTATGTATACGATGTTTATGTCTGGAACTTATTTTATTCTATTTTTTTTTTTTTTACAGAGCTTCAGTAAAATGAATAAATAATTACACGATTCAATATAACTAAATGCCATTTGAGGATCAAGAATTCTACGCTGACGATATTACACAAGGAAACAACATATTTGTGCTCAGAAATAGGCAACAATTTTCTCAAGTCACACAAAACATCACACAACATGCCTAAGGAGGCTCTCTGCAGACTGTAAAAAAATGCTAATGGTCTGAATTGTAGGCTACAGGCCCTGAGACCTTTCACACGTTTGAGAATGCAATATGAAGAATGGGTGATTTTAGGAGGAAGCATTACTGCAATTCTAAATATTTTCATTGCAACCACAGTGTCCACATTGCTGCACACCATAGCAGCATTACCCAGGATACTGAGAGAATGTGGAAAGGTGTCTCTTACTGCAGAAAGAATGGGGACACAGCGTCATTTCTGTGTTATGGATTATTCAATAGAGAAATACGCACAGAATGCATTCTACAACATATTCCCCATCAATAGAAGCCCTGCATGGAAAAACTGTTGAATCCTGGTCCACCCGATCAGTCAATGAAGGAAAAGATGGAATGATGGAGTAACTGCAAGGGTTCAATGAATGATAAGGGGAGCAAAACAGAGAAATCAATAAATGAACCTTTTAGATGATGTTCAGATGTACCTAGAATAGAGATGCAATCAGAGTTCCATAATCAAGAGTGTTGTGGGGATGAAATATGAAAGTTATATTTTATATCGATATTCAAATATAAAATAATTATGTGTTTATGTTTACATATAATATCGTTACATATTGTTGCGTATGTAAGATTTTCAAGGATCGTGATTTTGGGCTGCTAGGACACATGTGTGTTGTGTTTTACCGCATGTGCCTATAGAATATTGATTATTTCTACTAGTGTGAGGCTTTATATATGATATATATTTCAATGTGTGTGTGTGTGTGTGTGTGTATATATATATATATATATATATATATATATATATACACACAAATATATACACACACACAAATATTATATATTTATGTATATATATTATATATATATATGTGTGTGTGTGTGTGTGTGTATGTATACATACATATATATATATATATATATATATATATATATATATATATATATATATATATATATATATATATATATATATATATATATATATATATATATGTATGTATATATTTATTTTAGTAAATAAAGACTCACACAAGAAAAAAATAATACATGTCTATATTCTATAGGCACCGACAGCAAGACATACATACATATGATTATGTGGATATGTGTACTATTTATGTGTGTGCATGTGTGGAGATATATAAATAAATGTATCTATTTCTTATACAGTGTTAGTGCTATAGTCAGAAAATACCTAAACTATTACTCAGGCTAACGTTTGGTATTCAATAGTCTGTCTTGAAATGAAAGAGGATTTTGTTTATTTAGATACCATGTATTTTCTGTTTTCAGTGTTTTACTTTCCATTTTTTATATGGCTGTACCATAGAATGTAACGAAATATATATGTTGACAGAAATACTTAATTAAATATTCTAATTCAGTTTACACAGCAGAATATATTTATTTGCAATTTATTTAATGATGCATTCTTGCAATCAATATAAACTTAAGATGAGATCTTAGGATGAAGGCTTAAACTTAAGGCTTAAAATGAAGGTCAGAAGGGTCCCTTTATAAAACCTATACAGCATACCAACAGGCATTGTTTTTTTATTCCCCAAGCTGTAAAAGTTTGTTAATGGGCACAATGAAATAATAGTCTATAGCTCTCACGGTTATAGTGCATATGTCAAATTTATGTTTTTTTTTTACTGGCAAAACATGGTCATATCAGGAGAAAGTTTCTGAAATGGTAACAGGAGACCCCTTCTTCAGCCAAGGTGGACTCAGTATACAATTCCATGCTAGCACAGATGCCCAGGCTTGTGAACGCCTGCTCACATGCTAAGCAATCTTATATTTCTACATAAAATCCTCCACTTACTCAAGCATGTCAAGCAAGTCATGAAATGAGCTATTTAACAACTATCTGTAAATACGACCCCCTGTTCCCATTGCTAGTAAAGGCTGCTGTCTCATTGTGTTCCGGTTTAGAGCCTATAACTAAATAATTTAATAGGATTTCTGGAGGAAGAGTCCTTTTGTCTGGCCACAATCATCTGAGGAGCCTCATTCTGCCCGGAAACAATAGCGAAGGAGAAGCAGATGAGCCTACAGCAGGGATATGAGGGGCTGTGGGGCTCAATGCTAGATACCTTGGCTCCCTTCCCTTCCTTCCTTCCCTGGTACTGACATCCTTAGAGGATCTGATCAGTCGCCCTCTGAGGATGGAAGCCACTCGCAGACTTTGCTGTTATTTAATGGAAATCGTTGTTCTTGATGAAGACGAACTGACGTAATTAAGGCAGTTTCTTGTTGCCGCGTTAAAACAGTCAATCCCAACAACATGAAACTACCTAAACCACGGATCAGCTTGGTGAAAAGCTGCAACTTCCAAAATCCCTTGTCAGATAAAAAAAAGGAGGGAGCAAAGATAAAAAAAATAATAAATGCATAAACAAAAGACCAAATAAATATAAAGGTAAACGTGGAATATTCCTTCTAGGATGCTCCTGCTACATGTAGCTTGTAGTCCTCAGCCTACACCCGTTGTAAGACGTTCTCATCTCCTGGGCTTAAGGCACCCTCCTGAAAATTTCCCTCACATTCATTTTATATATTTTCATCTCTTTCATTTACAATCCCTTAATAAGGAAAAGGGATGTCCTTATTCACAACCCCCCAGCCCTCCACCCCCCCCCCACCTCCCTACACCACCACCTCCCTTTACAGTTCTCAGATATCCAAATCATTTAGCAAGGTGGCTCAATATCATCCTGATCTGATGTTAGCATGCAGTCCTAAGCTTCTTCACTGTCTCCCCAAGACAGGAGCTAGGTAAAATGCATTTAACCTGTAATGGTTCGGATGCTTTCAATTCCTGTCTCCTAGGTGCAGAGAAGGCAGGCACACAGCAGTAGGTGCAAAAGGGAGTGGGGACGTGACGAGCTCAAATAAAAGCACATACAAGCAGGACAAGGTGTGCAGGAGTCCAGTGATTTCAAACAAAGCGACTCTACCTTGTCACCAAAACAGTCCCCTATAGTTCAGCAAATAGAGTTGAATCCTAGCTTACCTAGAGTAGGCTCATTTAAACAACCGCTGGGCATCTAACTGGCCAACAAATAAAAAAAAAATCGAAAACACCTCCAAAAAACTCTCCAAAGACACTCACTCCTTTAAAAAGCCCCAGCCTAGGAGCCACACACCAACCAAGGCTCCTACTCAACATGCATCTACCAAAAGAACATCAACAGTTTACACCACATTGTAGAGGATTAAAATAAAAAACGTGCAGCTTACCTTTCTGTCTGCTGGAGATGGCACTTCCTCCTTAGTATTAGACTTTTATTCCTTTGTACAGCTTGCTGCTGTGCTTGGCTATTCCTTGCCATGTGCAGAGACTGTTTTCTCTTAAAAAGAACACCCAAAGCCATAAGTAGTGTGTATCCAAAGATTGCAGCACAGGCTATGTCCCTTCCCTCTTCTGGAGTCACCTTTAAATGCATCTTTTACTGCTGCGGCACATTATATTTGCAGATCATAAAATCCACCTCCAGCGCTTTAGCAAGACTGTCCTGACATTACTGTTTTATGACCTTGACTTATTGTGGTCACCTGGATAATATTTAAATCAACGTTATGGTCTCTCACTTCTATTAAACCCGTTAAGATTGTCTCCTAAAAGCCTTCCAAGAATAGAAAACCTAAATAATATTAATAAAATAGATATAAAGAGAAAACATTGAACGATGCCTGCCTGAGAACAGGTTTCTGTGCAAATGCAGTGCAAGAACAAGTCAAGTAATGTTAGGTCTACGAAATTTATTTTTTTTTCTCCACAAAGGAAAATACATGCAAAAAAGTACACATACATAGTGTATTTAAATAACAGACACGAGAAATGTATATTTTAAAGGATTATCAATACTGTTTTTTTTTTTTTTTTTTTATCTTGTATCACTTAAATATGCAGTGGACCAGTTAAAGAAACTGCATACGATATATATTTATATATATTTATATATGTATATAGAATGTCCATAACCTCACTGCAACTTCTCATTTACAAACATTTAAAATTTCCGTTAGCTCATTCGGATTTCAGATACAATATACAGGTTACACTGATGTAAGAAAGCGAACTTTTTATTTCTCTCTTTTTTTTTTCTTCTTTAAATAGATTTTAACGCATATGTTTATTTAAAGCACCGTATGGCAAGATGTGTGATAACATGTTTTTTTTTTTTTTGTTGTGCTGGATGTAAATAACTTAAAAAATACAATTTCAGTAGCTGGCTCACTGACCATCTTTACATAGAAACAAGGATGCAATATATATATGTTCATGCATTATACTGATGCACCCCCCACCCCCACCCCACTTCCTTATATCTACAAACTGCCGGTATGGAAAATAACAGAAAGGTCTACCTAGCCTTTCATACTTACTACTTGCTTCTCATAAGCGTTGCATTAATGACCTAGAAAATGTACAAGTGATGTTTAACCCTTTTTTTTTTGCTAAATTATCCCTAGTTGTTTATTGGTAGGGTGGGGATTCTGGGGGCTGTTTTGTGACCATTTTGCGGTTTTCTTTTCTCTTTTAAAGCTCAGGTAAAATTGAAATTTGAAGTCAGTTCTCGGATCCGGTTTTCCCTGTTCATTTTCTTCAGTTTCATCCTGCGGTTTTGAAACCAAATTTTCACTTGTCTGTCTGTTAAGTTGATACTCTTACTAATCTCTAGGCGGCGCTCGCGGGTCAAGTACATATTAAACAAGAATTCCTTCTCCAGTTCCAACGTCTGATGCTTAGTGTAAGGACACCTTTTCTTTCTTCCGCTCTTAGCTGTCAGCCAATTTCCTGTAGCGTTTTCTGCCTTTATATCCTCTGTTAAAGATAATATTTACATATAAGTATCCCTTGAAAGAGCTGATTAAAGATGCCCTATGACAAACATCTAAGTTATATGTTGGTATGACAATGACATCACAGCTAGAGCCAACTCCTGTCCTCTATTCAAAGGAATATACAAAGATGTACAGAACAGCAGTGCACAATGCCCCAGCCCCTCTAGCATAGCCCCTAATCCAGGCAGTAGACTGCAGCAATGAGATCAGACATTAGAACTTGGCAGAGACCAATCTGGTAACCGACATCTCACTTACATCAAATGCCTGCCCATCCTGCTCTGCTGATTCAATATCACACATATTTCTGACCATATTTCTGCAAAATCATGCGAACAAAGGGAGCTTTCACCTAAAGAGCATTACTGACATGCAGCAAAGAAAACCTTGCTTAAAATACAAAACTACCATGTGTGTTTTGGTGTTTGTGTGTGTGTAAGCAGATGACAGATAGCTAGATAGCTAGATAGACAGACAGACAGACAGACACACAGACAGACAGACAGACAGACAGACAGACAGACAGACAGATAGATAGATAGATAGATAGATAGATAGATAGATAGATAGATAGATAGATAGATAGATAGATAGATAGATAGATAGATAGATGGATGGATGGATGGATGGATGGATGGATGGATGGATGGATGGATGGATAGATAGATAGATAGATAGATAGATAGATAGATAGATAGATAGATAGATAGATAGATAGATAGATAGATAGATAAAACTCTACCCTATGAATGCTAAAGGGTATAGCCATCAGGCTAGACAGACTCTTTAGTTGTTGTTTTTTTAGTTTTCAGTATTTTAGTTTTCAGTTGTTTTTTTTTTTTGTATTGTCTGTGCTGTTTCTCTGTACAACAGGAGTAAGTATAGAGAGCCAGTGCTAATAAAAGTAAGTTGGTGGGATCCCAAGTCTGCACATGTGTGTGTAGTATTTTACTACACACATGTGCATGCTTCAGACACCACCTACTTCCATTTATTAGCACTATCTCTCTATACTTCTGCTGTACAAAGAAAAAAGCACAGGCAATACAAAAACATAAAAACAAAATAAAAACTAAAGTGTCTGTCTGCCAGCGTATAATACAATTGGCTCAATTCACAAAGCTAACACACCAGCAAAAGGATAGGTATTTTCTAAAACGTGGTACATATTTTCAGCCAAGTCTAATGAGATTTGAACATTGAAATCATGTGGCTAACATTAAGATTTGTATTCATGTGTTAAAGCTTTGTGAATCGAGCCTATTAGGCTCCATGCACACTGGGCTTAATATAATGGCAATTTCTTTGGCAGCAAAAAAAAAAAAAAAAAAGCAAAACGCTCATATAAAGCATTTTATTGTAATAAGCATGAGATGCGGCAGCACAAAAGGTGTAAAACAAAGTGTGTCTAAATATATATATAAAACATTCCAATGCACACTCATGCATATCAGTGAAAAATTATACTGCACATATACTGTATATACATATAGGCTATTTATCTGCTTATTGTAATTTATGTGTGTGGCTATAGACATATATAAACTCATACATATAGAGATATTAGGGAAATGTGTGTGTGTGCCTAAGTAAAAGCTTATAAGTAGAAATGTTAAAAAAATGTATAAACACATTTAAATTTCTAACATTCATAAACACTCTCCCAAAAGCATGAGGTGCCTTTTATGAATATTTTTACTTTGTGTAGTTGGCTATACTATGCTCACCATGTGTATCTATATATAGAATAGCATGGAGTGTGTGTGTGTGTGTGCCCAAGTAGGAAAGTATATGGAGAAATGTTTAAAAAATGTATAAACACATTTTAGATTTCTAACATTCATAAACACTCTCCCAAAAGCATGAGGTGCCTTTTATGAATTTGGTTACTTTCTGTAGTTAGGTATACTGTGCTTACAGTGTGTATATATGTAGAATAGCATTGAGTGTGTGTGAGTGTGTGTGAGTGTGTGTGTGTGTGTGCCTAAGTAGAGATGTATAGGTAGAAATGTTGAAAAATGTATAAACTCATTTAGATTTCTAACATTCATAAACACTCTCCCAAAAGCGTGAGGTGCCTTTTTTGAATTTGGTTACTTTCTGTAGTTAGCTATACTATGCTTACCGTGTGTATATATGTAGAATAGCATTGAGTGTGTGTGAGTGTGTGTGAGTGTGTGCCTAAGTAGAGATGTATAGGTAGAAATGTTGAAAAATGTATAAACTCATTTGGATTTCTAACATTCATAAACACTCTCCCAAAAGCACGAGGTGCCTTTTATGAATTTGGTTACTTTGTGTAGTTAGCTATACTATGCTTCCCGTGTGCATGCATGTAGTACAGCATTGAGTGTGGTGTGTGTGTGCCTAAGTAGAGCTGTATAGGTAGAAATGTAAAAAAATGTATAAACTAATTTCGATTTCTAAAATTCATAAACACTCTTCCAAAAGCATGAGGTGCCCTCTATGAATATGGTTACTGTGTAGTTAGCTATACTATGGTCACCATGTGTATCTATATGTAGAATAGCATGGAGTGTATACAAAATGCATGTTAACACAAATTCATTATCTCAGGTACCTGCATACACCAAGAAGGTTTTAAAGGCTATTTCTGTTATAGTTGTGTATGAGTACACAATTCCTTGCACATACTGCTGCTTACTATCTGTATTGCTGTTTATCGATCTATTTATCTACATATCTTTCTATCATTACATATCAATTATTAATGGTAAGAATGTAGTAAGTTCATAACTGTGTGTGTATGTGTGTGTGTGTGTGTGTGTGTGTGTGTGTGTGTGTCTGCTCGCCTTGGTGTGTTCTACAATATAATAGAATACATGATTGCTAAATGGAAAACACAAAAAAATACACAATAATAAGCAAGCATAAAGTACATACATAAACACTTCAATATCAGGGGCTCAATGTTTGTGTCGAACCTGTTATTTTAGAAACCAGTCATATATATATATATATATATATATATATATATATATATATATATATATATATATATATATATATATATATATATATATACAGTGCTTGCATGTAAAAGTTTGTGTAATATAAACAGCTACATGCAATGTAAGTTCATTAAGGACACACATATGACACACTTATGCCAACAACAGTGACACATCAACGCAAGTCTGCTGCACCATGTGAAAGCCATTATTCAAGGTGTCTATGCATATCATATCATTATGCAGATGATAACAAAAGTATTTTTTACACATCAGGTCAGCTGAAACACACATCTGTTCACTCATCATTTAACATTTGCTATATTTGCTGTGTTACAATCTTTTGTTGTTTACCCATGCTTTTATGAGTGCCATTTATGTAGTATAGTATGCATGGCGCTGAAGACAAGAAATTTGCCTTTTTTAGCTCTGGGAAGTAAACATTTAAACAATGTTGAACCATAAATGTATACAAACAAAGGAAGACATTACACAGCAAGATGAATAAACAGGAAATGCACACCAGAAGCAAATAAAACAAGCCAATAGTATAACAAAGCAGCATCACAGGAGCTACAACAAGATCCACACACACTCAAAGTCTCCAAATCAGCCAAAAAAAAGTCTAACTCAGCTAAATGACATTTCAAGGTTTACACATTGACAAAAAGACCTCTTTTCTGGGTGTATGTGTGGAGATCGAGGGCACATCTGGAAAAAGATGCATGGATATTGCCTCGTATTTAATTCATTTGCTTTGGTAAACTTGACTTTGGTTTTATAAATACTATGTTCAGAAATAGGAAGCACATGATTAAAAAAAATGTAAAACAAGTTAGCTTAAACCAAAGAGAAATAAAACTAAAAGAAAAAGAAACACAATTTCCTGTACATAAGTGACAAACACAAGTAAGAAGTCCTTTAATTTGCGCCTTTGTACAAACAGGTTTCAAAGCTTTCAGATCTCCCCCAGACATAAACATGGCTTGTAGCCTTACTACTGTGTTTACAACAGATATGGCTGCCTTCAATGTGCTGCAATACCAATTACTTTAGTGCAGCAATATAGCAATAAAAGCGGCAATCTGCGAAATACTTCTATGGAAAAAGGGCTTCTATTGCTCCTAGATGAGACAGAGTTATATTTGAATATGCAGTAACAGCAACTGAAGGTTTGTCTTTAGGATAAATACAAAAAAAGGAATTACAAAAGTACTTTTTTCAGTTATAGTACTAGTTTACTCGAGGACATTTTTGGTCCACCTCACCATAATGTGGGTTTTTTATTTTTTATAGATAGCAAAAAAAGAAAAAAGAAATGAATATATATATATATATATATATATATATATATATATATATATATATATATATAGTTTTGCATATATATTTTAACAATATATATATATATATATATATGTACAGGTGATACTTTAGGAACTCAGACATAAGCAATTATAGAAATACAAAATACATGTATGTATATATATATATATATATATATATATATATATATATATATATATATATGTATATACATGTATATGTATATGTATATATATATATATGTATGTATATATATATATATATATATATATATATATATATATAAATATATATATATATATGTGTGTGTGTGTGTTTATACATATATATATATGTATATATGTATATACTATATATAAATATTCACACACATGTTTGTGTGTTGTAGAAAAAAAATATATATGTATATATATAGTTTACAACATACAACATTTCAATGCACACATGCAAATCGGTTAAATATTTTACTATATATATATATATATATATATATATATATATATATATATATTACATTTCAATGCACGCACATGCATGTCAGTTAAACATTTGACTATATATATTTATATATCATTTTAATGCACACACATACATATCATGTGTGTATGTTACTTTTTTAATTTATTGTTCATGCAGAGACTTATAACAAACCACAAAACAACAATCAAACGACAATCCTAACCACAAATAAAGCAAAGAAAAAAAAAAGATCATCAACATGATTTTGTTCCCAATAAAAATAAGAAAGAACACAGCAAATATAGCAAACAATGGTCATAAACGTTTTATACTTCAGGCGAATACAAAGAATTGTATTTTTAATTTTCAGTGGGTTTTTTCCCCACGTTTAGGAACAAGATTTTACTAATGCAAAGAAAGAAAGAAAGAAAGAAAGAAAGAAAGAAAGAAAGAAAGAAAGAAAGAAAGAAAGAAAGAAAGAAAGAAAGAAAGAGATAGGCAAACAGTTGAATAGGAGAAATAGAAGAGATAGATAGATAGATAGATAGATAGATAGATAGATAGATAGATAGATAGATAGATAGATAGATAGATAGATAGATAGATAGATAGAAAGAAAGAAAGAAAGAAAGAAAGAAAGAAAGAAAGAAAGAAAGAAAGAAAGAAAGAAAGAAAGAAAGAAAGAAAGAAAGAAACAAAAATAAATATATAGATAGGCAAACAGTTGAATGGGAGAGATAGAAGAGATAGATAGATAGATAGATAGATAGATAGATAGATAGATAGATAGATAGATAGATAGATAGATAGATAGATAGATAGATAGATAGATAGATAGATAGATAGATAGATAGATAGACCGATAGACACATAGACAGGTAGATCTGATTCATTCTATCTAATGCTGTGCTTTATAAAGTTTGTCATTTCTGATCGTCACCTGTCTACCTTGGTGTCAATGATTGCCGCCTGCTGCATGCGGCAAAATGTGAGGAAAGTTTAGCCTGCCCCGGTGCGGCACCAGCACAGACAGGAGGGCAGAAGGTCCCTTACCTTTGGCTTCGTTGTCAGAGTTGTCAGTGCTGGTGTCAGTGTTCTTGGCCAGCTCCTTGTCTGCTGCCTCGGGTGCTGCTAGCTTGGCAGCTGGGAGGCTCTTCTCAGTTTTGATCTCATTAGCAGGGGCATTGGTGGGGTTGGTGCTGAGGTTGGTGGCCAAGCTCTGGTTATCCGTCTTTGTGTTCTCGGGGAAGCCCACCTTGCCCCCAACTGATTGCTGCTGCTGCTGCTCCAGAATCTCACTTCTTGGGTTCAGACTCGTCCTGTTGTCAAAAGTTGCCTCAAAGTCGGCTGCATTGTGGTTCTTTTCCAATGAGTAGCCTTGGCTGGCTCGGTAGTAGCTGGGCACAGGAACCTCATGGTCACCGGACCGGGAGTCGGGCATCTGGTTGGGGTAGAGAGCAGTCTCTGTGGCATTTTTTGCCCTTTTATCAGCACTGTACATACAGCAAACATTTTCCTCCTTGACATTGGTAGGGAAGGAGCAGGAGGAGAGCTGCCTTGCAACAGGTTGCTCAATCCTGTAAGTATTTTTGGGGTCACACCAATTGTCCAGTTGAGATAGGTAAGATGGGTAGGAGTTGAGAGACAAGCTGGGGTTATTCACCTCGTCCCTTTTGGAAAGAGACGGGACAATGCCACAGTTTCTCATCATCCCACAGCTGAAATCGTTCCCAGACTGCATATACATCCCTTGGTTGGAGGAATAATTCTCTCCTCTGCAGCTACCGGCCAACGAGTCCATCAAAAACGAGTTAGGAGTCACATTGCTGGGACATGACATTTTCAGAGAGGCTTTTTAAAGAGGAATACTACAGCCAGAGGCTGACATCTTTTTTTTAGGGAAAAATATCAGCACCATAATTATCCACGCATTGGCCCCACCACGTGACTCCCAGGCCAATGAGGATTGAAAATGGCCTTGGTGATTCAGACGCAGGTGACGTCACAGGGGTCAAGTTGTCGGGAAAGAAGAAAATGAACGTGGAGCAAGAGCGCCATCTATCCGATTTTGGGAGGTATAGAACCGGGGGACCTTCAAATTGAACAAAGGAGAACGCTTCGGTTTGTTTACCAATGAGCCAACGCAAGTCCAGGGAGAAGAGGACAAGATCAAGAGGTAACGTTCAAATTCAAGAAAAAAGCTTTCATCATAGCAAGCAAAAGCCTTCAATGCATCTCACCCTTACATCAGACTAGAGTTTAACTTTATTTTCCTGTCCATTAATGGGCAGAAAACACAGCACAACCTCCCTCCACTCAGGATTCACTGGTGTGCCGGCGATAACTTCCATTTTTCCTTAAACTCTACCTAAACCAAACCTTGACGAAGCTTCCGATTTCCATTTATGCTTTTGTTTTACATGTATGCAATTAAAACAACGAAAAAAGAAATGAAAATTGGCCTCCAAGACCATTTTATTTGTCAAAATAGACGTGCACATGCTAATGTAAGTCACAGGGACCCTCCCCTGACTTCATTATATTCTGTATGATATTAGCATAAAAAGTAGACACAAGAAAACTTATTTCTTCCAGCTATTCTTTCCTTATTTCCATGATTAAAAGACATTTTTTTTCATCAGTGTAATTATTTCACGATGACCATTGTTATGCATTACCTAATGGACATTTACCAGGGACTTAAGTGTTTATTAATTAGGCTATTGTTTCAATTAATAATATACAAAATGCAAGCACAGTTGTGCAAATGTTGATTTCTACAGAAAATCCTTTCTTCTTTTTTTTTCTATTTTTTTTTTAATTAATTTAAAAGCATATCTATTTATGTGTAATATAATAATATCCACGATATAGATTTAATAAAATAATTAGAATGAGTAATGCAAAGTCACAGATGCAACAATATGATTACTTGTTAAGCTTTAATTCAAAAGAGGATTTTATTTTTATTTTTTTTCCTAAAGCACCTGAATTTCTGCATATAAGTTACTATTTATTCAGCTATTTTTCCATTGTGTGACATGCATTTCCTTTTTCATACCCCTCCATAAAATCCTAAAACGCACGAATGTTGAAGGAATGCCTTTGTTCTTTCACAGTTCTTCTAAATAGTACAATTTGTATTTTATTAGGCCGGAGTGAAAATGTTTACAACTTAGGTATACATATGTGTCCCAAAAATAAAAAAAAAACTGTGTTGGGCTGTTTAAGGTTTATTTTTCTGCTTACCTTGCCATGGCTGAAATTAGCAGCAAAGAAAGAACATACAAAAACAATTAGTGCTAGACTTCCCTCAATCTGTCTCAAGGACACTCAACTCCATCAACGCCAAGTTGAGCAATGTGCATTTCCAGCCAAAATATTTTTTCTACCAAAATCCTGACTCCTGGCTATGGCCAAGTGTATTACCTATGCATTAAAATAAATATGAAGAATTCAGTCCTATTACAGTTAAAAAAAAATGTCAATTCTGTGCAGCTTTTTACCTTGTAGTTTTGGTGGGTAGTTCACGATCCTCTTTTGTGAAAACACAGACAAGTTTCCGCTGGCCTAGACCCTAAAACTATATATGGCGTGTTCTCTTCACCTATAGAAAACAGTAAAACCCTTTACTCCAGACGCCATTTGGTTTCCTTAGAAAGCTATTTGAGGGTTTATGGCCTCTATTTGTGTTAGTTGCATGGACTTTTAAAACTGTCTGCTAGAAATCGTTTGGGTTTATGGTAAGTAAAGAAAATTTCACATTATATTTATAAGCCTGGGATAAAAATTTAGTGTGGACACTATCTTTTCTTTTTTAATTTATTGATGATAAAATGAGAAAACCTGTTTTTTATATGATCTCTATTTCTCTCTCTTTTTTTTATTTTATTTTCAGTGGTAGCATATCAATTTACAGGATTTACAGCAATTTTATGCTACCCACCCCATTGCTAATGTACCTTGGGTACTCCACCCCTTTTTAGCTTGACTAGATGCAAGGTATGCATGTGTATGTGTGTATGTGTGTGGACAATAAAATGGGTATGATATTTGTTTTAAACTAATTCTCTCTTTTTTTTCTTGGTTCTAGATGACGTTTCTAGGTGATGGACGATAAAACATGGGGATTTGAAAAATAAAGAGTTGCATATTAATTTAACTTATACTACTGGGATAATAAAACACAGAAGTGTTTGCATGTATGTATATTGGTATTTATTTATATTAGTCATGGTCAATTCTGTGAAAATCTATGTTTTAAAATGAGATGGATGAGTGATGGTCAGATAAATAGACAGATAGCTAGATAGCTAGATAGCTAGATAGATAGATAGATAGATAGATAGATAGATAGATAGATAGATAGATAGATAGATAGATAAGATAGATAGACAGACAGACAGACAGACAGACAGACAGACAGACAGACAGACAGACAGACAGACAGACAGACAGACAGATAGATAGATAGATAGATAGATAGATAGATAGATAGATAGATAGATAGATAGATGGCTACATTAATATATTACTTTTTCTGGTGTTAGCAAGCAAATATACAGAATTACGGTTGAAACCTATGAAATCCACCAGTTCATTATTTTCTTTATGGTAAAAGCCATTAAAACCTACGAGCATTGTCTCCAGGAGACCGGATATTGTTTAAAGTTAAAAATAATTAGAATTATGATAAACATGGGTCATTAAAGTAGAAAGATATAAAATTCATCAGCCTAAATAGAGCCCCCGTTGGGACAACTGCTTCCCTCTAATTGCAGAAAATAAATACGAACATAAGACATTAAACATAGAGGGCTTTGCGACGTATGAATGAGCCTTGGTAAGAGGAACACTTATGAGGTGGATTGACGTGTCTCCTGGCGGTGTAGGCTCCGGTAATACCAAACACAAAGGGGGCAACGTTGTTTCTTGGCCAATGGAAGGGCTGATCATAAAATATTAATGGATTTAACACAAACAAGGCGATGTAAACAGCTGCAGATTGGGAAATCTGACACCACCACAACGTGATTTGGGGCAGTCTACCCCATCGCCATGT
>NC_138769.1:599440372-599460372 GCF_965119305.1 Pelophylax lessonae
ACACACATACACGTACCTACACACACAAATACACACACATACACTTGAACGTGATGTACCTAGTGAGCATACTTATATGGCTTATCTGTTGGAATACACACCTATATATAATGCAAATATGAGAAGAGTACTAAAAAATGTATAAACACACAGATTTATGCATAAAGAAAATAATCCTGCTGTTATACTTTATTTATGCCAATTTGAACATTTGCAATACATATTACACAATATAATAATATATTCAGATGCTCGTTTTCTATAAATCAAGATAAAGAAAAAAAAAATGTTTTAGAATTAGTTGAACCAATTATCAAATTTCTTTAATACATATCTTTATTAGTCGTTCTTACATTGCAACAACAAAGTTACATAGTTATTGAAAAACGTATTTGGTGACAGACTTTAATGAGAGATTAATGTTCATATCTATAAGAAAAAGTATGTGTTCTTTTACACCGGTGTTAATATAAGTGCCCTACCTCCTCCACAATGCGATAAAAATCCACCAAATAAAAAAAGAAAGGGTTCCACAAAATAGGTCAAATTGTTGGGCACCTAAGCGACTATTTTCCCAGTCCCAAACAGTCTTATGTGGACTGGGTTAATAATATTTCTTCTATTTCTATACAAATGCACTAAACAGATTTTTTTTCTTATCTTGATCTGTTAAATGTTAATTAAAAGTCTCAGCTTTTAAAAGCACAGATACTGATTAGGGCAGACAGCATTTTACTCCCCACATAGGAGGATAGGCCTATCGGTATTATTATTGCAAAGGAACACTAAATTGTTTTGTATATACATGAAATTCTGAAATATGCCGCTAAGAGAAATATATATATATATTATATATATATATATATATATATATATATATATATTGGCTGCAGGCATCAGTAAAATATTCTTCACGCCCAGGCACATGCGCTCATTAACACACTGGCGATAATTGTTATATTGTTATATTAAAGGCAGGAGTCAGCTAGCGTCGATACTTTGTGGACATATTATAACAAAGCCACACAATAAAAGTGGTCAGGAATTGCCTGTCACAAATGGACCACGGAAGCAATTTCAGCTTGGTGTGCAGCGAATTACTATTTGTGGCTTTTTTGTAAATACCACATTGGGTGTGTTCAATAAAAATTAAATTCCACGTGATTAATAGTCATATTTAGGAAGCGTTGTAACCTCAACATCATTTAGTTGCTGAGCTAACAGAAAAAAAAAGTTTCAAAGCAAAACAAAAAAAAAAAAAAAGTTTTGATAACAAAATGGTACCTAAAACGTATTGCATACGCTTAAATATGAAAGTAAAAATATTATGTGAGGGAAAAAAATCAGTTTTGAAAGATAAAATTGAAATGAAATTAAAATGATTACCCTCAAAATGTATTTTATTAAAAAACATAACCAAAAGAAAAAGAGGCGGGACTTATATGACCCTATGAAGTGAACATGGAACAAAAACTATATCATTATAACATGCATATTTAAAAAAAATAAAACAAAATGGTCTATATATATATATATAAAATATAATATAATATCTATCTATCTATCTATCTATCTATCTATCTATCTATCTATCTATCTATCTATCTATCTATCTACCTATCTATCTATCTATCTATCTATCTATCTATCTATCTATCTATTATATATATATATATATATATATATATATATATATATATATATGTATATATATATATATATATATATATATATATATATATATATATATATATATATATATATATTTGACTTTGTTTTAGGTCAGTGTATAAATTTTTATTTAAGTATGCATGTACAATTCAGTATAAATATCTATATAGCTAGGTAGATAGATAGATAGATAGATAGATAGATAGATAGATAGATAGATAGATAGATAGATAGATAGATAGATAGATAGATAGATAGATAGATAGATAGATAGAGATATACAGCACATACACTCCCGAACACAAGTTTATCAGCAGCAGATATGTGCTTTCATGGGTAAGGCCAAAGCCTTGTAGAAGTTCAAGTTGCAACACAACCATAAGGGAAAATAAATATGATCTATAGCGTCTAAATCCTTTTTGCTCATGATTTTGTGAAAATAACTCTCCTACACATTGTTACTTGAGAAGTGACCACAATAAAATACAGAAAATAAGAACAATAAAAGAAGTCCAAGGTTAAGAAGACTCCACTGCTGCCTGACTGGCGCTGGAAAAACAAAGCACAAGCTTGATAAATAATGATGGGGGTAGTAGGTCTAGGTAGGACTAGGTAGTCCTGGACCTGCAGTCTTTTCTTATTGTATTATTGTAATTCATGAACAGCAGCGTGCTCCTGTCCAGTACATGGAGGGCTTCAGCCTTGTGGTCAGTATTGGAGACCCGGTCCCTTGTGTGTTGTCTTATTGCACACTCCTCTAGGTCGGAGTGTGAGGACACCCATCATAGAAAGAGTCCACAGCCGGAGATCCCATCAAGCTTGATGGCTGCCCTCAAGTCCATTTGCCAAAGCCACTGCCTTTCCTCCCTTCGATATCTCACATTCCAGTCTGGGCTCCTGCTTTTAAAAACAAAGACCTCGAGTATCCTGTGAGGGGGCATCGCAGACAATCATCATCCCCCACTGACTTGTCCATCCACGTCTGGCCAGTCCTCATTCCTCCAACATGCTTTGAGATGATGATCGCTTTAAAACCTGTTCGGAAAGGCAGAGTCAAGTTTACTCACAACTCCTGAGCTTGAGACTTGAGAGTGAATGAATGAAGGACTGTGTGTGTGTGTGTGTGTGTGTGTCTATTCGTATGTGTGTAAGTTGCAACTCCCCTAATAAGTGTGCATGCATGTATGTGCCACAACTTCACAACCCTTGAGTTTCTGAAAGTGAATGAATAGATGAATGTGTGTGTGAGGGGGGGGGGGTGCAGGGGGCTATGAATTATTAAGTATCACAACTTCTAAGCACTTAGCCAGTGACTAATAACGTGTATTTTCGCGTGTGTGTGTGCTTGCATGTGGGTGTGCTTGCATGTGGGTGTGCTTGCATGTGAGTGTGCTTGCATGTGTGTGCATGCGGGTGTCCTTACATGTGTGTGCATGTGGGTGTGCTTGCATGTGTGCTTGCATGTGTGTGTGCTTGCATGTGTGTGCATGTGTATGAGTGTGCGCCCTCTTTGTGCGCCTTTGTTCTCGTGTACCCACCAGCCTTCTTAATATAAGTAGTGTTTCGTCTGAGTGGGCTTTCCAGGGGAAAGGAAGACTGTCCATCAATGGAGACATCATCTTACTCAGCCTGTACTAACGTCACACTTTAGTCAAGTGAGTTACGTGTGACACCGTGTGCTTACTTTGCCTGCAGGGAAAAAAGGGGGCAATTAGAAGTTCTCTAGACTTTCCAAAAAGTATCTGTAACTTCTCACAACTGAATAATCTGCAGCTCTATTCGAGAAGTTGTTGGGGATCACAGGCAGGAATGGGAAACAGATTTTTGATGATGTGTTTGGTGTTTTGTACGTCACAAAGGAAGTCCCTGGCAATTAGCTTGTAGCTTATTAAGTACATTTTTCAGCCACTTCCCACCCTACCTCAGCAATAAATGGCCAAGTGACTTTTTTTTTTCTCTTCCCTTTTACTCCATTGATAGGTTGGCTTGCTAGAGACTTTTTTTTTCTCCTTTGGATATGCAATGTGTGAGCTACTAGGAATTAAACGGGCAAAATCTAGTAAAAGTTTTATGCTAAACAAAGTTCCAATAACTTTCACCCCTTAACATATCAAACGATTCATAACAATAATAAAAATGATCGTATCTTAATCCTGCGCCATTCATGTACACTTTTTAGTAACATTAACGTCTCCTCCAAACAGCTTAATGTTATGTTCTATAAACACCACCTTTGGTTTAACATGCATATTTAAAAGGTACTCTCCAGCTCATGTGACCAGTACTGGAGTTTAACCCTGATTCCGGCGTATTACAAAGGGTTTTGGGTAATGGACTTGACTTTATTGAAGTTCAACGACAACTAATATTCTCTCTTTTTTTATATACATTTCATGACTCTGATTAACCAGGCAGACGCCAGGTAAAATCAGGAGAAGAAATACACACTTTTTTTTAATATACATTCAATATGATTTTCCATTTTCCTTAAAGTGATGCCCACCCTTTCTCGATCCCTGGTACCTCAAGTACCATAAGGCAGAAAGTTTTGTAAAAAAGAGAGATCTGCTCACTTGAAGTTCCCTATTTTTATTTTTAATCTACATATTTTTTTCGTCACCCCAAATTGGGATGAACTATCTGTTACTATGAAAAAAAGGCCCATTACAGACAAAGAACTAGGAATGGTTTGAACACAGTCTGTAATGGGTTAAAGGCACTTTCCTTCTTGGCACTGCTGCTCACTATGCTGTAAACTCCCACATGGTCTATAAACTTGGGTTTTACAGCTAACATTCCATTTTAGCTCAGGGAAACTTTGAACTAGCCCTCCAGATTCTTTGTAAGTAACTTCAGTTGAAGCCCTAAGAAAATAAATACATACAGGCATACAACTGGACGGATCTCCCATTCTCATCCCCCCAACAGACACTTTCCTATTTGTTTACTGTTTACAGCGGAAGTCTTCCCCTATAGCCCCACAGAGTCATTAAGAAAAAATAAGCTGTTTACTGCTCCAGTCTTTATGACATTGTCTAGACTGTTCTCCTTTGTCATTGCATCCTCAGCTGTTACGGGAATTAGCTCCTGTACATTTGGACGCTGCTAGTGACATTTTATTATTTTTCAGTCTTGAATGAAGGCAGATAATATTTCTGTGTTTTGCCAAAAGATATTAGGAGCTGATTAACCTGGGGGAGATATAGCAAGCTGGATAGATAGATAGATAGATAGATAGATAGATAGATAGATAGATAGATAGATAGATAGATAGATAGATAGATAGATAGATAGATAGATAGTGGTTTGACAAAGCGCCAGTGTTTATACACAATCATATATATATATATATATATATACATATATATATATATATATATATATATATATATATATATATACTGTATATCTAAATATAAATTTTTATATATATATATATATATATATAAACTATTATATATATATATATATATATGATTGTGTGTAAACTTTAAAAAATGTAAATATATATATATATATATATACATACAGGTGTGTATATATATATATATATATATATATATATTTAACATTTTTTAAAGTTTACACACAATCATATATATATATATATATATATATATATATATATATATATATATACATATATATATATATATATTTATGTATATATATATATATATATATTTATTTAAAATGTGTATGATTGTGTGTAAACTTTAAAAAAAATCGTCCATTTGTATTTAAGATCTTGAAAAACAGCAGAGGAAAAATACTATATATAGTAGTTTCTTCTACTATGTTGCCATTTTGTAAGTAGTTTAAGTAGTTTGTATTTCTGTGCGAAGTATAACTGTATCCAGCACACACACACAAGCACTTATTTATTTATTTATTTTCACTTTTTCTTAAGAGAGAGAGAGGATGATTTCCTAAAGGAGTTGAAAATGTTCACAAGCTTGTGTATTTACTTCACTTATCCAGTAATGTGTAGATGAAATAGGTATGAATTTTCTTTTCACATAACTGGAAAGTGAATCTTTACACAATTGATTGTATGAACATATTCAACTCCTTTCAGTAATTAAGCCTCATAGTATATACATATATATAAATGAGAGAGGGGCATAGATACACCGAGAAACTCATATATCATGGTAAACAGATGCAATCATGTGAGAGATAGAAAGCTATGGATAGCTGTAGATAGACAGACAGATAGATAGATAGATAGATAGATAGATAGATAGATAGATAGATAGATAGATAGATAGATAGATAGATAGATAGAGAGAGAGAGAGAGAGAGATAGATAGATAGATAGATAGATAGATAGATAGATAGATAGATAGATAGATAGAGATAGATAGATAGATAGATAGATAGATAGATAGATAGATAGATAGATAGATAGATAGATAGATAGATAGATAGATAGATTACATTTCCAGTTTTCCCCATGACAAACATTTCCATGTGTCAAGACATCCATTTTCAGAGAAGGTAATGGGAAATATTATCTTTTTCAGGCTTACACAATGACCCAGTCATCCACCAAACAGTATTTGGAGACATTAGCTGGTGCTTTCTGCTCTAGAGATTTTGTATATTTTTTGGCATATAGAACAGCCGTGAGATCATTTCTCCTTCTTCCATATAAAATAAATAATAGTATTGTAGGAACTTCCAGCATCATCGAGCAAACAAGGACTGGTTCTGTTGGCCTCCTTGCATGATAGGTACCACACACACACAGGCCGCTGCCATAGGCCTCTTGTCCTGCTGGCCACATGTGAACTGGAAGAAAACCTCATGACAGTGTGTACAAATAGGTGTCATTTATTTCATTTACACAGAATGATACATGCATGAAACATTACCAGTAAGTTGTAGACTTTGTTCATCAACAAACTGATTTGTGGTTTGATCCAATTTTTCTTTATTATATTCATGATCCTGTATACCTTGAATGAAACAGTTGTGCTTTTGTGTATTACAATGTTTAGATCCTAGTTAAAATGTAACCCTATCTAGGTCTGCATATAAATTAGAAAAAAAGGAACCCAAAAAAAGGAAAGTCTTTCTCTGTCTTTTCCTGCTAATATGAAAAGGGCTAATTACAATGGGAAGAGACAGAAGTTACAGCTACTACCTTTGGGCCAACTAATGGACAGTTAATAAGAAATATGAAGAATGATATATGGAATTCATGCGAATTATTCGCATTGTATTGCACTGATCCACATAGGGTTCTAGTCTTGGGTAAGAAAAACACAAACATTTACCGAGTCCCTCCCATAACACTGTGACCCCATTGGGGTTTGAGAGTGGTGATTACAATGAATAACATGGCGAGACTGTACCAATATGGAAGCCCTCACACACATATCCTGACAATCATTTATATATATAAAAAAAGTCATTTCTCCACAACCTTTGTTCACTTCAAACCTCCAATCACCTTTGCTGATGTTTAAATACCCTCGAATCTGACTGGATAGGGTTTAAAGTGAACACAGCCGAGAAGTTAGTAAAATAGCGACATGCCCACACATAAATACTATATATATATATATATATATATATATATATATATATATATATATATATATATACATACATATATATACATATATATATATACATATATGTATATATATATATATATATATATATATATAAAATGTTTGTGTGCTTGTGAATCATTTATAAATCACAAAACACACCAGACCTGTAGGCTGTATTACGAATAGACAGACCTTACTGCACACTGCACAGCCAGAAATTGATATATATATATTTGTGTGTGCGTGTATGTATATATATATATTTATACACACAAACACACATACATATATATGCATGAATGCCTTATTGCAATGCATAACGTGTTTATGTGTGTGTATGTGAACATGCACATAAACTCACATATAGATCCATATGGTATGCAAACCAATATGGCATTTGCGTATTATATAAGTGTGTATGAGTTTATATATATATATATATATATATATATATATATATATATATAGCGTGTGTGTAAATTGTGTAAATACATGTATACACTACTCTACACACACACACACACACACACACACACACACATATATATATATATATATATATATATATATATATATATACATATACACATATGGTTATATGGTTCTGTATCTGTTACCATAGTCTGTTACCAGGGTGAAAAACGTACATTGCACGTTTGTTTGAAGGAAAGGATAACAAATGGGTTGATACATCTGATACATCAGCTCCTTGGAAGGAAAACATGGTTTGACTGTGACTGTGTGTACTTGGGCTGTAAGGAAAGCGTACATTGACAGCAATGGAAAATAAAACAGCCATTTTACATGAACATACACTCAATGACACTCACACATTCTTAGGCAGGCAACCATGACAGCAGAAATAACACAATTCATAGATTCATAGAAACTTTGGCCACTCTCTTCATTGTGATTGGCGCGTCTTCAACGTCTATCAAACAATAGCGTGGATAAAGACTGTTTTCACAGCTGCAAGTTCTCTAAAATCAATGATTTAGCAAAATGAAGAGATCCATGTCTCCAACAGTTTACTTAAATAAAAAAAAAAAGAAGTCAGTTGTGTGTTCAGTCCCTTCATGGTTTCAGTTATATACCAAGTGCTCCTCATACAGCTCCTTCTGTTACTTGGTAATAAGAATGTACATGTACAAATATGTAACAGAAAGGGGCTTCTTAGCTGGATGGAGGACTGAAGGCAAAGGATCCTCACAGACCAGGACAGTGCATGAGTAAAGGGCTCAAGCAGCAAGTTCACAGCAATGGATTTCCAGAAAAGTATTGCAGACGGTCCCTGCTTAGCTTTTTCTCTTTCATTCTCCTGTTTTGGAACCATATTTTAACCTGGCGGTCAGTGAGGTTTAGCATTCTGGACAATTGCAGCCTCTTCTCCTTGTTTATATAGACGTTGAAAAAGAATTCTCTTTCCAGCTCTCGAATCTGGAATTTGGAATAGGGACACCGCTTCTTTCTTGTGCGGGGGGCACCTTGAGAAGGATATAAAAAAAACAGCACATGTAAAAAAAAATAAAATAAAAAAAATAACGCAAACAACAAAATCACTTGTCAAGACTAATGTTACTGTACACATTGTACATTAAAATCATCTAACGCAGCTCTCAAATGTAATTGCAACAGGAAACCCTGTGATATATACATACATATATATATATATATATATATATATATATATATATATATATATATATATATATATATATATATATATATATATATATATATATATATATATATATATATATATATATATACTTTCACATAATTACATTCATAATAAAAATGAGCTTGACCTCGCACATAAATATTTTATATGAATAAATACATGTTGTTACTATAATACATAGTAATATTGTGCTCTAATATAGAATATATGTAATACAGATAAAGATAAGGTTAGGATATCTGTATGCCTGTGTGTGCACATTGTACACACACACACACACTGACAAATTGCATAAATAATACAGCAGAGTAGTCTCTGCCTTCCCCTACAATATAATTAAAACAGACTATGCTTTCCAGGAATATAATTATACAATCACATCGAGCACTCACAGGCACATAATACCTCTCCATACACCAAAAATAGTTATTTTATTTTTAGCTGTGCTTTGTGAAAGGCAGCATGGCTCAAGAACTGGGTGCATTAAACCCATAATATTATGGGCAGACAAGGGGCATCATGCAATGCAGAGACAGTGGAATTAAGGGTCAAATACAGGGGAAATAAAAGTTGATACTTGCCCAGAAAATGTGCAATAATCTAATTGCATTGGCATGGTACCTTTGTTACAATGTAGACACAAACACAAGCTAAAAGCAAATTCAAGAGCTCCCAAGCTTTAAACTGATCTAAAGGCAATAAAGAAGCCTTGTCTAGGCTATATTCTGTGCTGAATAAAAAGAAGATTTTACGAGAAAAGAGAAATGCCTGAATGGGGAACTCAGCAGGAAAAGGCTATGAAATGCAGGCACAGGAAACTGCCAAGGTTACGTTCTGCCCAATTGCCTTTCACCTCCACAGAGCACAAACAAAACCGTCTAAAATGCCCCTGAAAGTTCATGATCAAAGTGAAGCGTTAGCTCTTCAGCCTTGCCATCTGAAGCCTGGCAAACCCCATCCCCAAAACTGCATATCCATGAATGGAGATCTAGTTGTCTGTGTGTTCCTTTTCTCTGTCTACTACAGCTTCTCTCTTTGCTCTTTCTCTCTCTCTCTCTCTCCCCCAAAGAGCTTTCCCATCGTAAAATCCCCCCCTCTCGTTGGAAGAAAGAGTTTTTGTAGGTTTAATAAAATCCTTTGAATGCTTATAAAACTCCACATAAAATGTGACCGACAAAACGCCGGGCTCACCCCCCTGCTCCTAGGACATGGCTCACACAGCTCTACCTACTGGAGTTGCTGCTGCCTTTGCTGGCCTCCTTGTTGGTGACAGAGGAGGATGAGGCTGATGATCCAGGGTTGGTGTTCTCCTCCTCGTCTTCCGGGTCCAGCCCTGGCTCAGCTCCGCTTGACAGAGCACCAGCCTGGGGGTCAGTGTCCAGCTTGGCGTCGTTCTTGGTGGGGGCACACTCCTCAGCCTGGGGGTCAGTCCCACAGTAGGCATTGTCAAAGAAGCGGTCAAATCCCTGGGGCAGCACGGTGTTCTTGCTCATGCTGGTGTAGAATCCTGTGGAAGGATGGTTGGAGCTGGGGTGGTGATGGTGATGGTGGTGATGGTGGTGGCTGTACACGCTTTCGTTTTTCATTAGCATTTCGGTCATGCTGGAAGAAGGAGGGAGGCACTCTCTGTGCATGAGATCCTCAGCTGCAGGGTAGCAGGAGGCGTAATTGCTTCTAGGGTGCCATTTACTGGAGGGGTCTAGACCATAGGAGACCTCCCGCACAGGCTGGGAGAGGTTGGTGGAATAGGGGTAAGAGATCTGCCGGGAAGGGGCCTGGGGCAAAAAGGAAGACACAGTGGAGAATTCGGGGACATAATAAGTGCAGCTGGGGAGGTACAGGTTGGAAGCGCAGCCTCCCCGGTCTCCAAATTCTGTACTCCTCTCCTTGCGCGATTGCGAACAAAAGTTGCTCAGGTTGACCGAGTTAAACATCTTTCTCCCTTTCTGGCTTCTATAGATAGATGTTTTGGAGGCGATCTGCAGAGGGGGAAAAATTTGGGAAGGCTGGATGACGCGCTGTCCGTCTTAGTCTCTCCCCAGGAGCACGTGATGCCCAAGTAGATATCGCCATATATCAGTTGCGAGCACTTAGAAGCGTAGGAGGGTTCACTTAGGTAAGATCTGAGAGAGGTTCAAAAACGATTGGTTTTCAAACACCGCAGAAACATTATGAAAATCAATTGCAGATTTGTATTCATTTTTTTTTCTCTCTTTTAGGCACTCCCCTTGTGTGCATTGAGAAGGCAGAGTAAGGATCATTTCAGGGGGTGGCTGGGGAGGGAGAAAGGGGAAAGGGGGGTTGGGGGGGGGGGGGCTTTTGAAGTTTGCAATTTGGTCTCTGCTTTTTAGATTTTGCTCCCCTGTCACGGGGATTTGCACTCACTAGAAATAGGTCAACTCTTATTTTTCCCACCTAATGCTTCAACTTTGAGGGGGACACATTGCAAAGATTTTTTTTTCTTTTCTGGAGAGATCAAATGCAATGGCTGGGGGGCAATACAGGTTTTGGGGTCAGCAAGTCTTTAAACATTTGTAAAATCCAGCTTAAGCATAGAGCCTATACATCTGTATATTATTGATGTTACGTATAGGAGGGGAGAGGGGGGGGGGGGATATGCCCAATATGAAGGTAATTAACATGCTTCTTCCAATAACTAATTGCCCCCTTGTAGATATTGTTTTATGTCAGCTATAGAATAAATCAGCTCACTGGAGGTATGGGACCTTTATGATAAGCCAGGCTTAGCATGACAAAATGCGGGGACACAAAGTTCATCCCACACCTAGAAGGAGACCGGGGCAGCTCTTGTCCAGTCACATTACAGGCACTTGTAAAGCAGCTAAGCCTTATTGGAAAACTACCTTGGCCACTCTCTGTGTGGTAAAATTAATGATATTGTAAAGCCAGACAGCTAGCAGGACCAAGCTCTCTGCCCATATTAAGAACAATCAGTTCTTATAGAGACTTGTCTGCATGGCACTGCAGAGAAAATTGAAGTTCTATTGCTATAATGGAGTACTGGCTTAAAGCAAAAAAAAAAAAGCCACCATGGAACATTTCTTTTAACACATAATTCAAGAAAATTGAAAATACGCAGTGCTGCTTTGTAGCTCTTTTCCAAGTAGGAAAGGCAGTATCAAACACACAGACACACAAATATGTGTATGTGTCTTCCCCCTGAGGCCTGTCTCCAGGCATTTCACAGCTTAATATATGCTTAATTGTTTTTTTTTTTATTGAATGCAGGAGTTTACAAACACAATAAAAAAATATAATAAATAAAGTTCATCAATAATGCTCTGCTCACGTCATTATTTATTTATTTTTTTAGTAAAAGGCTCGCCAGACAAGTGACCTTAGCTTCCCTTCAATCCGCCAATCGGTTTGGGGAAAATTCAGCTCAGAGAATGTTACCCCCCAAACGGATTGGCTGTTGGAAGCGAAGATGGGTCCTATAGTCTAGGTTTATACTAGGTTTTTTTTTTTAATTCTACTTTGATACATTTTACTGAGCGTTAACATACTTTTTAATTCATTTTACAATAGTTTGCATCAGTTCTCCTAATATGTCTAACTTTATGCAAACATCCTTCCTCTACGAGTATATACTTGATATATTTTTTATATTTTTTACTTATGTGCTCTTTAATCTAAAAAAATAAAATAAAAATCAAAGCGAAGATATATAGATAGACAGATAGACAGACAGACAGACAGACAGATAGATAGATAGATAGATAGATAGATAGATAGATAGATAGATAGATAGATAGATAGATAGATAGATAGATAGATAGATAGATAGATAGATAGATAGATAGATAGATAGATAGATAGATATGTGCAAATAATGAATCATCTACTTTCAGATTCAATAAAAGGCATTGCGCCTTATAAATATAATTTCCCCATATTTTTCAAATTACTGAATAACAAAAATTACACTGATAAAAAAAATATATTCCTATCGCACAATCATTTATAGATTCTGAATGATTATATCGAATAAAAACAAATAAAATAATGAATCATAAAGACAGCGATGCTGTACAAGGCGGGTTGTACCGCGTGGGAGTTTATACTTTACAAAAATTACAACGTAATTCCATTTTTTTTTATCATCATATTGTGTCATATCCAGAAAATAAACATCCTGTTGGAAACATAATTCACACGTAATTGTAGAACCACCAAATCTACAAGCCTGATTCCATCTCGCAAACATCATCTTTATTATTAGGGTTGCAATTTACCTGTTTTACGCTGAGAAAGTAGCCCGCAGCGCACAACTTTTAATTAAAGTGTCACTTGTGCTTTTACTTGGCATTTCATAGACCTGATACAAACTAATAACCTTAAGCTATTGTTTATGGTAGTCGTTACTTCCCTTAGTCCCACATCCATTACAACACAGGCAGCCACAATATCGAACATAATACTTATCTACTTGTGAGCTTAGGCATACATCATGTCCAATATATATATATATATATATATATATATATATATATATATATATATATATATATATATATATATATATATATATATATATATATATATGGAGAGAGAGAGAGAGAGAGAGAGAGAGAGAGAGAGAGAGAGATAGATAGATAGATAGATAGATAGATAGATAGATAGATAGATAGATATAGATGGATGGATAGATAGATAGATAGATAGATAGATAGATAGATAGATAGATAGATAGATAGATAGATAGATAGATAGATAGATAGATAGATAGATAGATAGATAGATAGATAGATAGATAGATAGATAGACGTTTGAATCTGTGATAAAGATAGATACACTAATGCCTAGAAAGATATGAAAAATATTATGTAGAGGTAATAACAAGAGTTGGCATTTAATGGAAAGAAAGAAAGAAAGAAAGAAAGAAAGAAAGAAAGAAAGAAAGAAAGAAAGAAAGAAAGAAAGAAAGAAAGAACACCAGACAGAACAATAGCAGCCAGTTGCAGCCTGCCATTCCACCATGCTTTTAGTGTGTATTGATGTTTCCCAGTAATGGCTGTAGTAGAATGGTACCTTACATTGTAAGTGATCACTTAGGCTGGTTGACCTATGCTTTGCTGCTAAACCACGTTAAAGAGTAAAGATTTCAGAGCTGACTGCAACGTTTGCTGTAGAGACAGCTGGGGAGTCAGAGCACTTGAATTTGACCAATGTCAATTTCCTGACCATCATAAAACCTTGAATAGAGCAGCAGTCTGGGATTTTCTTTAGGCTCCCCAACCCCCAAAGACAAAGTAACACAGCTATAGCCCAAGTGCACACTGGAGACACACAGGCATATAAAATCGAAGGTTTAGCCACCATAGCCTTCTCCCTATTGTGCCTTGTGAATTTCATCTTTTAAGTACCTTAAAAAGGAAAAAAAAGATATTGTGAGAATGTTCTGGGCTACTCCTCTCAACACAGTTTAGCAGCATTTGCATTGATATCCTCAAACTATTGTCTAATAAATCTATGTAGACAGAATGGTATAGATGCAGGTAAAACAAAATCAGATTAACATGATATAGAGATGAATACTGATTATAGTCAGGTGTCATGTGTTGTATTGTATGTATCGATTCCTAAAGCTAATGTATTATATTTCTGCATAATCTGAAGTCAGAAAATGCATTTGATGTATAATTTATTTTTTAAAGTAGGTATTTTAATGTACTGTATATAATATTGTTTTTCTTGTTCATGTATTAGTAAGAATAAATATTGATTTTTTTAAATATAATATTGCCTAAGACCTATCTATCTATCTATCTATCTATCTATCTATCTATCTATCTATCTATCTATCTATCTATCTATCTATCTATCTATCTATCTATCTATCTATCTATCTATCTATCTATCTATCTATCCCTTATTGCTATATTTTTCTGGCTTTTTGTGCCAGAAATTATCATACCCTACTCCTGAAAATACTAAAATCTCGAATGAAAAGAGGAAAGAGAGAGAGAAAGAGGGAGCAGAGAGAGAAGAGAGAGAAGAGAGAAGGATTGTACGCTAGCTTTGCAAATCCTGTGATAAATTGATAGTGAGAAAAGGAGAGAGAAAAAAATACCACTATTAAAGCACACCACATCTTGGCTTAAAGTACCAAGCAAGTCCTAATAAGCAGGGCTATATATATATATATATATATATATATATATATATATATATATATATATATATATATATATATATATATATATATGTATATATATACACACACACATATATATATATATATATATATATATATATATATATATATATATATATATATATATACACATATATATATATATACATATTACACATACATACACACACATATATATATGTATATTTATATATGTATGTATATATATTACAATCTACTCAGTTATTCTAAAAAAAGAAAAGAAAAATCTTGGGTATGGCCATATCATGCATTTCCCAATTTCCTGATGCCTACATGGGTGCAACTGGTGCAGTCATGGTTTTGTAGTGATTGCATAGCTAATCTCCCTGTCCAGACAGGTTTGCTGCATTCTACACTGGTATACAACTACAGCACTGCAGGCGAAAGAAAGACCTGTTAGTAAATATTTCTAATTTTCACTATCCAGCAACTCTGAATCTGCAACATTCTTCCATTTTATTGCTTGTCTGTGAGATGCTTTTAAGTAGATGTTTCCCTCACCAATCCAGTACCGTAATTACTTCCTAAGTATGAGTCTTGGGCACATCAAAACAACTGCATCCCGCAGCCATAAACAAAGATTACTAAATACCGCCAGAGTGTAAAAGAAAACCAGAATTGCAGCAGAGTAGCCACAAGTGGCATACGTGTAGAAAATATTAATGTCCCCCAAAGGCTGAGATACATTTAAATGGATCTAGAAAAAAAGAAGGGGGGGGGGGCATAAAGAGTAAAAAAAAAGGAGACATATAGAAAGACAAGGGCAAAAACTAACCTGGGAGAAGAAAAAAAAAAAAAACTGATGGGGATAGTGAATGGTGTGGGGGTGGGGAGTATGGAGGGGGGGGGGGGGGGCAGGTGGTAGGTTTTAAAGAAAAAAAGAAGGTTCAGAAACGGATGTGGGATGGGGGGTAACATAAACTCTGGGTGTGTGTGTGCAAGGCAGTCAAAGTTGGGGTACTTGCCAGTAGACTGGGAACCTTCGAATAATGGTTACTATGACCAGAGGAAATGGGTATACATACTTATGTAGGTGTAGATGAAAAATGGGCAGAGGTGTACAGTGGGGAAAGTGAGGAAGATATATATATATATAGCAATGTGTGAAATTAGGCTCCAGAATGTGCCTAGGCACTGTGTAGAATGGTGACTGTCTCACATTATATATATATATATATATATATATATAGAGACAATGTGTGAAATCCGCCATTTTGCCATGGCATGGTATAGAATCACACATGCCTGTAGTATATAGTAATATTGCTATGGAGAAGGATGTAGGTATGGGGAAATTTAAAAGTAATAGAATTTGAGCAAAAAGGGTTGATTGGTGAAAAAAAGGAGGGAAAGGGAAAGGGGGAGAGAAAGAAGGAGGGTTGGTGGGTGAGTAAGAGAGAGAGAGAGAGAAACAGAAAGGGGGGAGGGGGAGAGAGAGAAAGAGGGGAGAGAGAGAGAATAAAGGAGAAAGAGAGAGAAAGAGAGGGAGGGAAGAGAGGGAAAGATAGAGGGGGAGAGAGAAGAGAGGAGGAGAGAAAGAAAGAGAGAGAGGGAAGGAGAGAGAGAGGGGAAAGAAAGAAAGAAAGAAAGAAAGAAAGAAAGAAAGAAAGAAAGAAAGAAAGAAAGAAAGAAAGAAAGAAAGAAAGAAAGAAAGAAAGAAAGAAAGAAAGAAAGAAAGAAAGAGGTGGAGAGAGAGAGAGGGGAGGAGAGAGATAAAGAGGGGGAGAGGGGGGAATAGAAGAGTGGACAAGAAAATTAAACAAAAGCAGGGAAGGCAAGGGCTAAGAGAGAAGATAATAGAAGAAAGTATAAGTAGGAGTCATGTATACAGGGGGATCTATTAGTCTTGACTCCCAAGTTCAATACCACATAGAATCATTGAGATAAAGCAGAACATTATACACCAACAGTAGAAGAAACAGCCTCATTTCCCAAGGTATAGTTGCCACTAATTCATTCGTCTGATGGGCGGAGCAAAGTGTCTCAATATTCATTAATTAACCAATTATAAAAATAAACAAACAGTAAAAATGTGACAATTTTTCAGTTAATCCTCCTGACAGTTCTCTAAAGACGTTTTAACGTAAATATTGTGACAGTAGCGGAAAACTATTTAATAAAACTGTTTAAATATCTCCAATGAATCGGCCACTGAATTAGTTGCTTCAATTAAAGTAACATTTCTTGGAGGACAAATGGATCGCACCATGGAGACAACCTCACAGCTAGACTGGGACTCTTCGCTGTAGTCAAATATGCTCTTTTTATAATATATCATCTCCCCATCTCTCCCCCCAACAGTTTTCCATTTTTTTGTCTTCAAGTGGGGTTTGTAGAACTGATAAGGACAAGTCGAAGCAATTACCACAATACCATGAAGTGAAATAATCGCATGGTGTAAACTAGTGTCCCCAACTACTCAAATTCTTCTATCCAATTCCATTTTCTTAGACAAAGGTGATAAAAATAATTATCTGCAACTGATTCTACATTTCAATACGTGTGATTCCCATAGGTCTATTGTATATCACAAGGAATACAACAATTAGGCCATTGCCGAAAAGTGTTAGCAGCTGAAAGTCTGTTGAGCATTTAGTGGGGTTAATTCGGACACATTTTTAGTATTTTTCTATGTTTTGGAAATAAACAAAACACCATGCAGATCAGATTTTGGTCCATACACACTGGCTGTTTTGCCTGTAGAAGCAGCTTGGTGTTATCCTATGTGTCCATGCACATTAGGACGTTTGGTGGCATGTTTTAAGCTTAGTGTTAAGAGGCAGAAAAAAACCCTTGTAGTTTGCGTTTTTGATTGGAGTTTTCTTGCAGAAAAAACGCTAAACATTCCTATGCGCCAATGTGTACAATGCTCATTGATCCAACTGGTTGGTATAACGTCATTCATGTAGAATATTAATAATAAAAAAAAGATATCAATGAACAAATGAATAGTGCAACTTTGTAAAACACAGCTGAAGCTTGACTTTCCTAATGGGCCATTACACCCGGCTATGGGTTACCATGCTGATTTAATAGCTCTCCAGCACCCAGAAAGCCTTTTGTTGCCTAAAGTACACAACGGCATGTTTAACAAATGCATAGATAATGGAACCGTTCCCAAATTCCTAATATAGCATCATTAAAGGATCCAAAATAATCCTTGTGGCTACAGAAAAAAAAAAAGTAAAAAAAAAAAGTAAATCAGTAGTAGAAAGCTTCTACAACTGATATCTACCAACTAGAATAGGTGCAGATATAATCTATGCAGATAAAGGGGCCTTAACCCAGGCCCCTTCCTGCCAATCGAGCTTCCCATAGACAAAACCGAGCTGGCCCTTTGTGGCCAATCCACCACCGATGGGAACCAAGGCACATATTCCATATAGAGCAATGACTGTAATGCAAGAACTTCAGCAACACATCTGGAGAGAGCGGGATATTCCGGCACAGATTGTATAGATTAAGTGCAGCTTTAGAGACTGTCCGGGCCAGATCTGTTCATTAATACCATGTACAAGACAGACAAGCCATACCCCGTCTAACAATGCTTCCCTTGAAGAACAGGCCACTTTAAACCTACCTCCCTTATTTAACATGAAATCAAGCAGCCATTGATTTCATACAAGCTATCCAGACTGCTATTTAGTAAGGGGGATTCATGTGTAATCGGATTAGTAAAGGGTATAATAAAGATTAGCTCATAGGTGTAGGGCCAATTGCTATAATAATGATAATAAAAAGCTACCAGAAGTATATGCTCTATAGAATAAATAACAGATCATTAAAAAAAAAAAAAAATCAAAGATTTCTACTTAGACATCCCCTACCATCTGTCATAGAGGCCCAACACATTACCATAAACAGTCTTTCTCTGGATCTGTGATCAAATCGATAACAGCATGGAGCATTGACAGCTTAGGGACTGGGGAAAATACTAGTATTCATCAATATGCCTATCTTCCAAGGAGAGAGTGGTGTGCGTGCTGCAGAAAGCGCTACGTGTTGGGTGATCACCCCTCACTATGCCATCTCAATATATTGCTTTTAGATTGAAGACACAAACGAGAAGAGCATAGATTGTATGCATTTGCCTTACCGATTGCTCTGCAATGTATTCTGCAGGGGACACTGCACTGCTCACATACTGCCTAATTGGGCTTTTTTTCTTTTGTGACGTTAACATCCTTTCCTCCAGAAGCAGACGGGCTCTTTTCAGCTTGCTGAAAGAAATTCTCGAAGGAAGACTATCCACAAAACCAGATCTCCCATCCCCATAGCCTCTCCACAGCCCCCAATCCAGCTTGTGCAAAAAAAAAAAAAAAAAAGTGGGCTAGGCAATAGCAGCTTATGGCTGTGTTTACCAGAATTAAAGGAGCATTTCCCCTTTAGCCTTGTTGTGACAAAGGGGTGAAAATGGAGGACCATGGCAAGCCATATAAGGCAGGATGCTAACTTGACCTTCACTTTGCAGCTGTGCTCCTCCCACCCAGACAGACAGTTGTAAACACAAGTAGACAGCAGGCTGACAAGATTAGCAGATCCTCAGACTTGTAAACCACTAAACAGCTTTTAGAGAGGTGTTAGATTGGTGCATCTAGCGCTTATTTCTATGTGGCTGCTAAAATCAAGGTTTGACATGGCCAAACTTTTTTGAGGGGGGGTGGATAGGAGCAGGGAAATTGCTGCTCCTTTATGATGGGGGAGTGCAAGGGAGAAATGGAAAGCTAGGAGAGCTAATGTATGCCAGATCTCAAGGGGTGGGCTGATCTGCCACATCCGGAATACTTTTGCGAAGGAGAGAATGGGAGTGGAATTTGTAGTCAGGGATAAAGAAAAATAAAACAATAATCCCTTCTTCCCAGCCAGTCATTTCACGTGTCTGCAC
>NC_138769.1:599465372-599472872 GCF_965119305.1 Pelophylax lessonae
TTTTTTTAAGCACCCTGATATTACTGAGATGTGAGTGGGCACAGACAATAATGGAGGAAGGCTCCTCAGACACTTCATAAGGAGGTGATCTCATTCTTACTACGACCTTCTAACCAGAAGGCACAGGGCTTGAGTCACCTTTCTTAAAAGCACCATAAAATGACAAGTGTGATACTCAGATAGTCGCTAAAAGCGCTCATCCCTTTGGTCACCATTGTGACAGACCCCCGCATTTACTGTCAGACCAAATCTTTCACAATTTCCAGGCTGAAAGCTCGCTTACTAATAGGTGCTAAAGTCCCCAGTGACGCCAATGGGGTGGTCAGGGGGTGAGGCAGATAAGACTCTTGTATCGTGTAAAATTCTTTACAAAGTACACTGGTCTAACATTATGTGAATAATATGTATGAGAATATGTGTGATGTAGTGTATGTGTGTGTGTGAGACAATATGTGTGGTGTAGTGTGTGTGTGAGAGACAATATGTGTGGTGTAGTGTGTGTCTGTCTGTGTGTGTGAGACAGAATATGTGTAGTGTAGAGTGTGTCTGTGTGTGTGAGAGAGAGAATAGGTGTGGTGTAGTGTGTGTCTGTGTGTGTGAGAGAGAGAATACTTGTGGTGTAGTGTGTGTCTATGTGTGAGAGAGAATATGTGTGGTGTAGTGTGTGTCTGTGTGTGTGTGTGAGAGAGAATATGTGTGGTGTAGTGTGTGTCTGTGAGAGAGAGAATACTTGTGGTGTAGTGTGTGTCTGTGTGTGTGTGAGAGAATATGTGTGGTGTAGTGTGTGTCTGTGTGAGAGAATATGTGTGGTGTAGTGTGCGTCTGTGTGTGTGAGAGAGAATATGTGTGGTGTAGTGTGTGTCTGTGTGTGTGTGAGAGAATATGTGTGGTGTAGTGTGTGTCTGTGTGTGTGAGAATATGTGTGGTGTAGTGTGTGTGTGTGTAAGAATATTTGTGGTGTAGTGTGTGTGTGAGTGTGTGTGTGCGATGTAGTGTGTGTGTGTGATAATATGTGTGGTGAAGTGTGTGTGTGTGAGAGAGAGAGAGAATATGTGTGGTTTAGTGTGTGTGTGCGTGAGTGTGTGTGGTGTAGTGTGTGAGAATATGTGTGGTGTGTGTGTGAGAATGTGTGTGGTGTAGTGTGTATGTGTGTGTATGTGTGTGTTTGGTATAAATCGTGTGTGTGTGCTTGTGTGTTTTGAGTGAATATTTGTATGTCTGCACCTGATCGTGATATATATATATATATATATATATATATATATATATATCTATATCTATGTTCTGTTTTATAATCTCCCACTCTTTTCCCCAATCTATCTCTCTATCTCCATCTGTCTTTTTTACTTTCTCTCTCCTTTCTTTTTCTCTCCTATCTCCCTATGTATATCCCCGCCTTCCCAATCTTATCATCTCTCTCTCTCTCTCTCTCTATATATATATATATATATATTCTCTCTGTATATATCATACAACCATGTTCTTGCTGTGGTGGTTATTAATATAATATTAGCAGTAGTACTTGTGGTAGCAGTAAATTTGGTTATGGTCGACGATACTAATCTGTTGTAATGTGGTACTAAGACAGCAATATTCACCTTTTTAAAATGGGTAATGTGATTTTTTTTTAATACCAGAATACATTTGCTTTTGGTATGTGCATATGCATGTCCTCAGACACAGGTTTTTGGATTTTGATGGACCTGAACAGAACACATATTTACGCACCTCTGCAAAAGCCTCAATTGAAAACAATGGTGCAGATTTACTAAAATGGGTGCACCTAATCTGGTGCAGCCGTGCATGGTAGCCAATCAGCTTCTAACTTTAGCTTGTTCAATTAAGCTTTGGCAATAAAACCTGGAAACTGGTTGGTTATTATGCAAAGTTGAACCAAATTTTGCAATCGCCACTTTTAGTAAATAACCCCCAATGTAACTGCGTTCGAATCCGTAAATAATAAACACTTGTTATTTTTTTTTTGTTGTTTTTGTTTACCACAGTGTGAACAATGGTTTACCAGCATCCCATTGGTAGGACCTCATCACAATGGTTAAAGATCTCGGTACCATTAATAGTATTACTACAACTACTACTGTTATTTATAATTTACTAATCTTTGCTATAACATGTTCCTTTGTTGTTGGAAAATACAACAGACCTGTCACTAGCCTGCTTTGTTAGGACCTGGGCACCATGTAGAATTGTGGACCTACCTTTGCTCCTATCCATCCTTCCTGAGAATTGAGTGGAATCAATGAAAATCGGGGGGTCATTCACAAAACTGCGCTGAATGAAAGCAGAGAGGACATGAAGAAAAGGAGAAAGATGAAGAACAAAAAGCAGCCACATATTTGATAAATGTATTTATTGTCTGAAATCACATAAAGTACATCATCGTTGTTACTTATTAAGCACAATGAACGTGGCTATATAGAGATCAAACGAGCCTGGAGCATTATGTCCCTACCGCATCGAGTGAGGTAGGAATCGTGTCAACATTATCCTTTAATAAGATCCTAAATTGAATGCACATGGTATAAGAAGGCCAGCAATCCATAGACAGGCACCGCCATCTACCCCAGCACACAGCAAGGCAGACTTCATTGCTGCCTTCCTCTTACATAGAATATGGGATAGAAATTATTCAGAATGCAGTTGACCACACTATTGCACGTGTAAAATACTATTCTTCCTGCCAATATCTTCTATAAAATATTAGAAGAGCCGGCTGTAGGAGTGAAGAGTGCCCCCTTCATATGTGGACACCTTTAACTGAAGATCAGCCATTGACATATGGAAAGATAAAAGACTTGTGAGTGAGATATTGCACTGCAGCCTCAGCATTAGTCTTCCAGGATCTAATTGCACCCCAAGAAGTGATTTGACTTCCAGTAACAAAAAATAAAAATAGGATCCCCCTGGGATTGGATTGCAATACAGCAAGTCACTGAGCTAGTAATGAAGGTGATTTGTTCATTACAAATGAGGCATCCATTATTTCCCTTCATATTGTATCGCTCTGCCAGAATTTATAAGGCCAGCAATGAAGCTGTGTGGGGTAGCTAAAAAAAAAAAAAAAACTTGATGAAAAGCAGGTACCATTCAAGATTTTTTCCTGCTCGGGATCGCCTCCATCCTTTACAGATCGTAAATAAGACTCCTTTAGCCAGTTCTGCCCGGCCATGACCGTGAACGTAAAGGGAAGCACGTGGTGGTGATTTAAACATCCCAGAAATTGCTGGTTTGCAATAAAATTAATCCCCTTTGAAATAAAACGAATGGAGCAAAGCTTGCAGGGGACAGAAATCCCACACACTGCTATCTCCCCAGATATCCCTTTCATCTTTCTTTCTTTCTTTCTTTCTTTCTTTCTTTCTTTCTTTCTTTCTTTCTCTCTCTCTTTCTTTCTTTCTTTCTTTCTTTCTTTCTCTCTCTCTCTTTCTTTCTTTCTTTCTTTCTTTCTTTCTTTCTCTCTTTCTTTCTTTCTTTCTTTATTTCTTTCTTTCCCTATTAAATGACAATTGGAAGTGATCCTATGCTGTAGTACAACCTATTATCCCATGATCCCTCGTCCAATTTGCATTTTTATTTTTCTTGCCCATTGAATTTTGAATTTAATAAACCGTCAATGACAGGTAACCTACTAATTACTCCCCCCCCCTCCCTTTTCTCCTTCAAAAAGCACGTAAAACATACACACAAAAACAAGATTACTTTGGTGTCTTAATAGTGTTAAAGTGTCAATTAAACTTGACAGGATCTTGTTACAATTCTCCCTTAAAAGTTTTTTTATGACAACATTAAATAGTTTATTGGCTGCGAACTAACTTTAAATATAAATTTAGAGTGATCATTGTTCCTTGATGGTGGGCTTCCCTGTCAGAAAGGCAGGTATTCGTATTTTGATGCCATCTGTATTTATTTTGATTTTGTTTTTCTTCATTGTCCTAGGGTCATTAATATTTGAAAGCTCATAGGACTCACGATCCAATACGATAAAATAAATATATACATACATAATGATAAACCTATATGAATATAAAGAAAAATCTCATGGAAAAGCATTTGTATATATATATATATATATATCTGGGGAGTATTAACAACAGCTCGCCGTTTAATTATGCCAGCAAATGTGCACTTTCTGAAATGTATAGACGCAGTGACTATACAATACAATACTGTATGGTTATGTTATTTCAATAACACATATAATTAATATGCTACTTCTTCAGTCAATGAATGATGGGGAAAATATACTTCAAGCCCATCATCGCACAACAGGGGTCCTTCACTTTCCCTATAGACATTCACATCTATGTGAAATAGCACCAAAACATGACAGCCAGTCGCCTGTCAGTCAATAGAGGAGCAAGGCAACAGAGCCAGCCAGCCCCACAGAGGAAAAAAACATGTCTTTCCACTTCTGACTATTTCTGTAGGATAGATTTAGGGCAGTTCGGAAAAAAAGGTCCTTGAAATGCTTGAGATCTCCAGCTTGTTGTACACATTGCATGTTGTGACTCACAGAGAGCAGACTGTCCCTCACCACCCCTCCACAAGTACAGAACAAAGTTCATTTGGGGTGAGAGTGGTAGTCATCTTAATAAAAGGGAAGGGGGGGGGGGGGGGACATTGGCCAATATTGTTGGTAATTTTGCTGATTCTGGAATAAGTACAAAGCCATAGATGATGTCAGAACACGGGAGGACAAGGAAAAGAAGACCTGTAGCAGCTGCATGGGAAGGAATGTATCAGGCAGTCCATAGCTTTCCAACATCCCCTCAAGTCTGGCTGGTGGCCTCTGTGAAGACATGGAGCTGGTGACACTGGAGGCTTTGCATGTGTTCAGCTCTCTGGGATTCCTGTGCATATATGTCCACACAGGTCTAGAAGAAAGACATGGCCTGCTCTCTCATGAGAAGTCTCTTCTTCTTCATTCTCCGGTTCTGGAACCAAATCTTCACCTGCTGGTCACTGAGACTCAGCCGGTCAGACAGTTCTCTTCTTCGCTGTCTGGTGATAAATTCATTGACCATAAACTCTCCTTCCAGTTCTGCTAGCTGAAGCTTGGAATATGGCTTCCTTTTCTTGCGGGATCTGGTGTGCATGGGGTACCAGGGGGCTCCTGTACAAAATGGACACATGTCAGAAATGACCGATTATAAAAAAAATAAAATAAAAAATAAAATATACCTATATATATATCAAGATATATATATATATATATATATATATATATATCAATATATATATATATATATATATATATATATATATATATATATCAATATATCAATATATATATATATATATATATATATATATATATACACAAAATTCAGACTACCAATGGTCTACCACTATTCCATTGTACCAGTGTTGATTAGTTATAGACATTTACGTTGTTACCATGTAACTGACTAGCTTAATTCACAAAGCTTTTAATCCCAGCCTAAGGCACCCTATTTTCAGCCTTGTGACATTCATTTTTTACATTTCTCTCCACTTACACTCTTTTTTTTTTTTTTTTAAATGAGGATACTTATATTTCTTCCCTTATCTATCCTTAATTTAGAAATTCGTGTAAAAAAGCACTGATGTTACTTTTCTATAGCCCACGATGATGCCCCTTAAAAACACCTATGATCTATTACCCCTATGAATAGCATAAAAAAATCTATTTATAGCATCATAGGTCAGTTCCTAAAAGATAAGGGTATTTATTTTCAACCTTCTGACTTTTCTACTTTTACATTTTTTTTACTGATATGCTTATAGCTTTCATTCACAAAGCTTTATCAACAACCTCGTGCACTCTATTTTCAGCCTTGTGACTTTTATTTTTATTTTTTTATTTTTTTTTTTTTACATTTTTGACTCAACTGTCACTTTTTTTTTTTTTTTTTTTTTAAAGAAGACACTTATGTTTGTTCACCTACTTTTCAGTTATATAAAATGGATAAAAAATGTTGCTTTTTTTTGTAGCTCACAAGGATACACCTTTCATTTATTGCTCTTATTGATCACAGGTATAAAATGCATTTATCTATAGCATTATTAGCTCAGCTCACAAAGGTTTAGGATCTTTATTTTCAGCCTTGTGATTTTATTTTTTTTGAATTTCTTTCTATTGTTTTTTTTTACATTTTTAATTGATATGATTACAGGCTTAAAACCAGCCAAAGCCACACGATTTTCAGCCTTGTGACTTGCATTGTTTACGTTTTATTTGACACAAATGCCACTTTTTAATGAGTATACTTCTGTTAATCCATCCTTAATCCTTAATTTATATAAAATGTAATTAAAAGTTCTTTTTCTGTAGCTCACGATGATACACCCATTATTTATTACTCTTATGGACAACAGGCATAATAAATATCTTTGTCTACAGCATCATAGGCTCAGGTCACCAGGATCAGGATCCTTATTTTCAGCTCGGTGGCTGTAATTTGCAAAGCCCATCTGATTAATGTGAAATATATATTTTTAAATATAAAATAATGCAATTTATTGTGGTGTATTTGGGAACTGAGTCTGATGTAAGGATCCTGGCTGTGGAGCTATAGATGTGATTGTATAGACAATCAGGAATGCTCGGTCTGTATATCTGATGACTTGACAAGTGCCTGCTAGTGATGTGCCGGTGTCTATAGAAGGCTTCCTAATTTTATGGCATATTTACATGTTTATTGCTATTACCCTCCTCTCCCTCTTTCCTCTCCATCACCTAATAAAACATTTAGGTATTTGAGTGCTACCCCTAGCGGTGCTGGCCCAACATAAACGATGATCCCATCCACCCCCTCCAATAAAAGTCCTGAGATGGATCCATGCAGAGGACAGCTCTTCTTACCAGTGGCAGGGAGGTTGTTGTTGGCCGGGTTGGCCGGGGAAGCCATTGTCACGGTGTCGCCGCTCTGAGCCTTGTTGGGGGTTCCATCATTGAGGAGCGAGGAGCTGGAGTCCGACTCCAAGGACTGGCAGGACGGTGGGTCGTGGGGGACCGGCTCAGCCGCACTGTAATCGTATTTCTGGAAGCTGCTGCTGCTCATGCCATTGTGGATCGAGCTGTCCAGGGGCATCAGCACGTTGTCTCTCAGCCGGTCCTCCCTCTTCAGGCTCGGGGTCTCCGGGCACCCCTCCCGGTAATAGCATTTGGTCTCCTCCACCCGGGCCAGGTCACAGGCTCTGCTGAACGAAGGGTTAATGGAGACAGGGCTGCTGAGATAGGGCTGGGGGTATCCATTGCAGGGCTCTGTGGATGCCCAGGGCAGAGAACATACATTGTCCCTTCTGGGGTAGGAGAGAGAGGGCAGGCCAGGTAACTGGCCCCCTGAGGTCCTGAAATTTGGGAAATAAAAGGTGTCCCCGGTGTGAATATTGACCAGAGGTCCCACAAAGCCAGGATTAAGAAGATTATGCTCTCCCATTTCCGCGGGCCTGACCAGGAGCTTCTACTTTATTGCCATCTGACATTAAACATAGTCAAAG